>NC_072771.1:13770633-13935633 GCF_022539595.1 Amphiprion ocellaris | reverse complement strand
TAGGCTCAGTCATGGTCGAAGCGACAGTACCAAATCTAAACATGGGGTTTAGCAATGAAGGGCCCAGTAGGAGCAGCACCTGGTTCCAGCTGTTGCAGCCCTTTCACTCTCTCTATCTCACGCTCTCTTTGGCCTCTGGTTTCAGTACAGTGGAGTCAACAGCCAGTAAAGCCACCCTGGTGCGTGTTCATTCTGGATTCAGTGGAATCTCCCATTTGAATCGGTCTACACTGCCTGGATATTCCACCTGATCTCACCTGTGCAGGGTTTTTCCTGGTTCTGAATGGGCCTCTAGGGAGGTGACTTCACATAAGAGTGAACCTGTTCTGTCCGGAAAAGGCAATGAGTCTGTCTTTCTCAATGCAGGCTTACAGTGTCGTATACCGTTGTGAGTATTTACACTTGTTGCTGGTGTGTCTGCGTTGCTCTGCAATTATAACACAAAATGTGAATTTTCACTGGGGTTTCTATACCACTATGATGAGTTCACTGCTTAAGTCATCACGGCACAGGAAGCAACACAGAAAAAAAAGAACCGACCGAGTCTACACATGGACTGGTAGAGCTGTGAAAATGAGACACTAGGATGTGGCTACATTAGCAGAAAACTGGCTATTGTGTTTGCATTATGAGCACCTCAGATGCATCTACAGCCTATTATTTGTTACATTAAGTTTCACTTAAGCATTGTCTTTGCTGAAATCAATATGCCATATTTACACGGCACATTAATGCGAAGTGAACTCATCCCAGTGCAGTTATCTTTCCGAGGAGGGGCATATTAGGCTACATTGTAAGGTACACAATTACATTAAACCTATGATATAGATTCAGTACAGAGGAATGAATCTAAATTTATATAACAGAAATCTATGCACTGCAGTGTTATTTCTGACCATTTGATTTTAAAAAAAATGTCTGTTATGCTTAAGTATATGGGGCGCTATTTGATTAAACTGGTTAAAATTGCCATTTTCATTGATGGTACCTATTGTGCTGGCTATAACCTCCAAAATCCCCCTATGCAGGTAAATCCTTGCTAATATCATAGGAATTCTCTCAAGAACAGACTTAATTTGATGAATCAGATGAGATGATAGTATTCATGAAGTACAAAGAGAAGGACATTATCACTGTTGGTTGTTTTCTGAAGGACTTTCAGACTGTCTTGCCTCATCATGTAAACAAGGAAATAGCTGACCTCCTGAAAAAGACATCTTCAGCCAGTCATTTATTCAGGTGTCAGTCATGTGTCATGTTTACAGCAGGCTTTGATGTGCCGTAGGCTTTTGTCAATACAGCAGCATTCAGTGTTGACTCTGCTTGCAACTTAAGTACAAAAATCACATCTGCAATGAAGTTGTTTATTTCCCACACATGATATCTGAACGTGTCACTTTATATGAACCGGTCAGTGCCAATGATGTTTGAATCCAGAATGTAATGACCATGAAATGTTCAGCCTGTTCTCATTACCAGCACGTCACATGCTGCCACTTTTTAAAATCCGTAGGCGTTTCAGAGATACACACAAGGTGTCCTTCGGTGCCACTCATATCAATGTTCGATAGATTAGTAGGAGTTTTTCCAGTCAAAAGCTCTGATTTTACTGTATGTTGGCCTGCATGTTTACATTACGCTACTCACAAAATCCACTTTAGTGCTGCTTTTATAAAGGCTTGAAAACTGATGAGACATGAACACACAATGTTCTGCCAAATTTAGGGCAGTTTTGTTGGTTTTATGCTGTAGTTTTTGTTTTAGCTTTTCTCTCTGGTTTAACATGGGCGGGGCTGGTATATGAAGACCACATACTTCCTGTACTCTAACCATAAATAAGCAGTCCATGAATAAAAAGCTGAAAAGAGTTTTTGACCAGGTGTGATTTACATCTGTACAAACTGTATCAACTCTGCCTGCTGACACAGATCAACTGAATTTCTAAGTTTACACTGAATTACAACTAGAACAGTTTTCCCCTTAGAGATGCTAAATAAATACATTTGCTTTTAGAAGATTTCAGATCTGAACTCAGTGTTTTTTGTCAGATTTCTGTCGGGAGCTGTTGTTATACATAGTTTGTTTGTCTGGAGGCTGATGGATTGCAGTGATTCTGTTAAACTGTGAGGAGGTTTATGGTATCAGTAGCTGATCTGGCTTTCACAGGGACAGCCCAGGCAGCTCATTATTTTTAATTAACCCCATATTTTCAGTCTCATTATTGCCAGTTTTGCACATACATTGCAGTCACTGGCCTTTTGGACTCAGATTTCTGTCTGTCTCTCACTCTTCCTTTCTCTGCCCAGAAATCCATCCTGTAACAGCTGCAGCTTTCACCGTACGTTTACGCAACATGATGTAGTCAGCAGAACAATGTGTGTTTTTGTGAGTGTGTGTGTGTGTGTGTGTGTGACTGTGACCTAATTGCAGGGAGCTGAAGCTGGCTGTTTCCTGTGTTTATTTTCTTGTCATTAGCAATGCACAGGGGGGTTGAGAGTTCCTACTCTTGGTCACTTGAACACTCAGTTGACCCGGCCTTTCCATCTGACTGGAGACACGGTGAAGGGAACCAAACAAAACCCCTTTTTTCTTAGGAAAATTAAACCTTGGGAAGGAGGTTAATAAAATATTAGCCACGCTCCTC
This sequence comes from Amphiprion ocellaris, assembly GCF_022539595.1. Lineage (NCBI taxonomy): Eukaryota > Metazoa > Chordata > Actinopteri > Pomacentridae > Amphiprion > Amphiprion ocellaris. Next base: position 13,932,989 of record NC_072771.1, on the reverse strand, counting down.
TTAATTTACTCATTGCTCTTAGCTGCTGCCAAATTACAGGCAGGAGTGTGCTGGGCAGACAGTTATTCCACAATGAAAAATGAAAAAAAAAACACGGCTGGTTACCTTCAGAACAACTTAAAATAGGACTGTGATATAAGCTCATATAAAAGAGGGGCCAGTAATACTTAAATCAAGGCACAGGCTTTTAAAAGAAGCTATGAAGCATGAAACTTTATAGAACAACTGCCTTAAAACTAATTACTACAAAAGACTGGCAGCATTATTTTCCAATTCCTTTTTTCCCTTTTGTCACCCAGTTAGAATTCATTCAACAGGAAATTTATTTGGTATATAATGCATACTATTTATTATTCATTTTCGCTAAAACTTGTGTTGTATGTTTATATTGCTGGCCACCAGATCCACCGTGTGTCTTGTTCATGCCCCAGACAAGATGATCTCCAAATGGCTGTCTGGCCATAACACACACAACACATATTCCATTTGCACACAACAAAAGAGCTCCCTTCTCCCACATACTATTTAATCCAAATATAGGCTATAGCTAAAAGGGTAGCCCCCCTCTGCGTATTTTGGTATCTCTCTTAGGATCTCTGTGGATGGTGTTCTCTGGGCCGTGATGTGTACCAGAGTCAGCCATTTTATCTGGCCAGAACCCAGGATCACTAAAATTAGTGTCTGATGTTATCTCTCTTGTCCTCGTATCATCCACCTGCTGCTCTGACTCCAGGGCATGCCCTGTGTCTCTGCTCTATAGCACAGCTAGGCTCTCCAGCTCTGCTCTCAGCTGCAGATTATACTCTCCTTCACTCTGTCCACTCTGGCATAGTTCTCTCCATCTCCAGACTCAGCTGGTTCTGTCTGAGGACACACTGTGTTTGCATTTTATACAAGCTAATAACTGGATGTGAAGAATTAAAACGAGGTGGTAGGCATTTGTGGCTGCATTTCCCAGATGTTTAAGCTAGCTCATCAGTGTCTCACCTTGCTCTCCTGTCTTTTTGAAAGTTTGCTGGTGTAGGGGGATGACAGACCATACCATTTCTGCATCATTGAAAGGAAACATTAAATTGTTTTCAACCACTATGTCAAGAAAAAATAAGGAAGAGGTGAATCACAAATACTGCATAATGTTTTTGCATATATGTAAGTTTGACAAATCATTCCAGCAGGTGTATAGGTTAGAGGGATTGTTGGGGGATCTGTTCTCCTGGTGTTGTTGAAGCAGATTGTGAATAAAGATGGATGTAGCCACAGTGACATCACCCATTGGTGTGTGTGCCACTGTTTGGACACTAGAGTTTGGGTGTCGCCATAGTGGTTTTTTGAAACTTGACATGACGAGTGAGGTGTAGATCTGACTGAGAACTTGAGGACACCACACATGCCCATACTTTAGCACTTCTCAATCACAAGATTACCACCCACTAAAGCATATCTGCTATATCATCTATTTTTTTCCAGATGGAACCATACTTTTTAGAATGAACTCCATGTTGTATTTAATAAGTCTTGAAAGTAGTAATTCAGACCATACTCTCATTAGGAAAAATGCTTACTGAGGTAACAGATCAAGTGAAAAGAAGGGTCATTTCTCATTGACTTCTATACAGTCAGACTTCTATGTGCAACAAGAGGAGTCACCCCCTGCTGGTCATTAGAAAGAATTCCGTTTTAAGTCACATTGGTATTGGCTTCACTTAACCAACATTGAAGCTGCTTCCATCTCTGGTCAACAGCTGGTGTAAGAAATTCTGCGGTCTATTTGTTGTATATTTCTATATTTAAGGAACAAAACTAACAACTCTCTGGAATAATCTACTGGATACACAACAAAAAAGACATGAGCAGAAACAATAAGTGGACTTTTGTTGGAAATTACTTCTCTTAATTTAGCATGAGCGGGCTGCTTTGTTCCCAATGACTTTATAGTAGAAGGTGTAAATCTGTGTACAACAGCTCAGCTGCTTCCCATGAAGAAAAACACTCAGGATAATAAGGCTATGTATGATCACAGTTTCCCTTCAGAAGATGTAAATGATTCATGACTACAGAAGTAAACTCAGCTCTTAGTTTTTAGAGTATGGATTGTGGTGCTGTGCCGGATATCAGGAGGTGGCACCAGTGAGACCACTTTAACTCCTGCTTATCCATAGTATTGTAAGTATGAGTGCTGAAAGTTGCAACTTAGTTTAGAACTGATGTGCACGCACTTTCAGAAATTTCTTAACGCTTCTGCTTACTAAATCTCTACAGTAGCCCCAAGAACTCTACTTTGGTATGTGGAGAAATCTGCAGCTTGGCAGACCCTCTTGTGTGGTCACTCAGCAACGATTAGACGGTACCTGTCGGGAGTATTGATTTAACAGACTGTTTTCTGGATCTGTACAACAAACTCTGACAAACAAGAAGCACAAGCAGTCTGATGATAAGACACCATATTAACAGGTCAACAATGGGCAAAACTAAAAAATCTAATCGGCTGATAAAAGAGCATTAATCTCCTTCAAGCATAAATGACTAAAGGAAGCACCCATTAATTAAGAAAAGCCTCCTCAAAAGTTTCCATGTTAGCAGACATTTTCTCTCGCAGGAATAAATGAAATTCCACAATTTATCGACTGGCATCTAGATCATCTGCAAATGATTTACAGAGAGAGGGCTCTCTGTGGACAGGAATAGAATTATTAGACTACAAGTGTGCTGAAAATCGGTGGATAATTGGAGCCCACTCAGGTTGAGGGGGAATGTCGTTGACATGGTTATTCCAGACAGAATAACAACTGAAGAGCTTTTCTACTGAAACACAGATGTCTATCTCTCTAGGTTAGTGGGGGCCTGTTAACTGATGTGACTAATATTGAGGTGAGTGCTTATGAGTGAAGTGTTACAGGCACTGTTCTCACTGTTTACAGCAGAGATATATACAGTGTCATGTCCAGTGCCCCTACTGTTTTTTATGCCAATAAATACATTAATTTTGTTTTGGTTGTAATTTTTTACTGCACTGTCGCAGTACACTTAAAATGCTCATGATCATTTAGATACTGCAAAGATCACTAATCAACTTGGTGTATAGTTATTGTTGGAAAGTGTCAGTGTCAGCACAAAGCCCTGGAGTAAAATGTACATCAAGCTTGGTATTTTAGTTATTTGGCAAGTATGCAACTGCTGCATTTAGACTGAGTATCTCTGAGCAATTTCCACTGGGACTGAAATTTGCATTCGACTCACTCTACATGGGCTCACTAGGAGCCAATTGCTACTAAATATTTACACCCAGTAACTGGGACATGGATCTGCATAGCTAATTAAAGTAAAAGAATTAATGTAGCTTAAAGCTAATATAATTAAATTGAGAGGAGTAAAAGATGTAACTATATATATATATATATATATATATATATATATATATATATATATATATATATATATATATATATATATATATATATATACAGTGACTTTAAAAGTTTTCACCTCCCTTGAAAGTTTTCTCCCTTGGAATACAGTTTAATCCATCATTTAAAAAAAATGGAAGAAATATGGTACTTGCATAAATCCGCCAAGAGCAGGCCGTCCTCAAAAACTGAGGGAGGCCAGCAAGACTCCTATGACTCCTCTGATGACGATGAAAGCTTCAGTGATTGAGATAAGAGCAATTGTTGCCTGTTCTTAACCAGTCAAAGCTTTACTGGAGAAAGTCGCTGTTGAAAAAGCTCATATTAGGTGTTGATTAGACAGTTCACCAGAAGGCGTGAGGGGAACTTTTGGAGTCAGCTGGAGGAAGGTGGCCCCTGGATTTGGAGTGGGGCCACCATGAACTGGGTTTGTTCGGGTGCATCCCAGGGAGACTCAATCAAATTGGAACCTGAGGAGTTTGGAGGTCAGCTCAATACCTTGAACTCTATGTTATGCTCCCTTGTACACCGTTTCTGAGCAGTGTTTGTGGAGGGCAGGGTGTCTTCCTGCTATGGGACTCTGCTGCCATCAGAGAGAGCCATTACCATGAAGAGGTACAGTTGTTCTGGAACAATGCTAGGATGAGTGGTGTCTGTCGAGGTATCATCCACATGAATGCCACAACTCAAGGTTTCACAGCAGAACATTACATTTTAATGAGATGATCAATGTTATTCACTTTACCTGCCAGTGGATTTCATGTTAGAACTGATCAATGTATGCAACTAACAATCAATTTGAACATTACTAAATTCTTAATTGGCTAAACTGTCTCCCACTCTAACTGTTTTTTTAAACTACAAAGTCAAAAACAATTTGTAAACATAACACTGCACAACTTGTTGATTAAAAGTTGCTCAGTATTGCGATCTTAATTCTGGCCACCTCGTATGATGATTTACTGTTTGCTTTGTTTTTGGTCTCTACCAGCTCTAGAGCAAGAAATTTGGCTTCTTTTGCTACTAACTGCTCCACTCTGTTTGCTAGCGACTCTTGAACTGTATCTGTCTGGTGCTGAGTTGTGATTTTTAAAGCTATTTAACAGCTATCAGCTGTGTCTGAAAACACGACAATCATGAGACAACCACTGAAACAATGACCAAAAGCTCCCTACACCAGTCTCTAAAACCAACAGAAGCTGCAGATGTGGTTGATAATTCTCTGTAGATTCATGTCTACAAGTAAATTTCTCACATTGTCACACTGTCCTTTGATACATTGCTTTAACTTAAATATAATTTATTGCTGCATTAAATTGTAATGGTGCAACTCATAAATCAGTATTTTCAAACGAATAAGTTACTATGAAGTTAGGAAGAATGTTAGACAGAAAAGTGAAAAAAAGGATTTCCAAATACCACGTTTAGCAGAGACAACAGATGCCAATTCATCAGTCATCTTAATTTGGCACTGTGATTGCAAATCCAGAGGCATACAATGACTATAAACATCATATTATCCATTCTGCCTCCTTAATTAAATTGTACTGTATTGTCTCAGATAATGGTACAGTGAAATGACTCAAGCAGGGATCATTCACAAACAAATCGAGACAGGATCATTCAGTTGTTAATGGTAGTTCTGGTAAGTGGGACCAGCAGGGGTGATAGATGGTTTTAACAATCTATGAAGGTTTTATTGACTTCTATAACCATTTACTCCTATTATTGCAGCAGAGTAAATCATTAAAAATACTTCATTTTCTATGCAGATTTACAATTGGAAGTTGAAGAATTAAATAGCAAGAAAATACAGTTTTTAGGCATTTTACTGTGGAGTCATTGTACATCGATATTTAATAATTACTACCCATCCAGGAGAAACTAATCCCAAACTTGACTGGTTCAGGTCTCAGCCTGACACACCCTGAAGAATCCTGCACTGCAGAAAAGTCATGTCTCTGTGAGTGTATATGTGGTTGCCTTTTTGTATGGGAGTGTCTGTCATTGTTCATGCATTTAAGGTGTGTGTGTATTTGTTTCTGTGTGACTGTGACCTTTGCAATTCCACCGGGGACACCAGAGCGGGCAGCACAGCCTTTTCCTTGAGACTGTGAAAGCAGAAAGACAAATCAGCGTGCAGGCATCCATCTCTTGTTCTCGGTGATAAAGCTTATTGACCCAACGGAAATATCTCATACTTTTGCACTGCATGGATTTTTCTTATTCAGTTCTTCACTAGGACATACTTTTGACTACAGAATATGCACTCCAGATCAGAAATGAACGTTCCTGCATGGATGGAGGGAGGAGAAAGGCCAAGGTTTAATTTTGGGACTTGTGGTTGAACTCAATCACCCCTGGATACCGCAGGGCAAAGTGGCAAACTTGAAAGAAATGAAGGCATAAGGTTCACCTTTTATTTGCACTTCCGCTTCTTTAGAATTTCTTGCTGCTCTGTCTACGCCTCCATTCAGTCTTGTTCCATCTTTGACTCTGTGTCTACAGTTTTGGATCCCTGTTGATTTTCTCCCATTTCCTCTCTTTCACCCTTACCCCAACCTCTTCGATTTCCTTTATTTGCTTCTCATTCTAGCCTTTCCACCCCCAAACTTTGTCCATCCATTACTCTGTACACTTTTCATCACTCCTTCTATTCCTTCTCGCCTCTCTATCCCTTTGTGCCTCTGTGGCCCTTCTTCCTTCTTCCCTCCCTTCCTTCTTCCCCTCCCTCCCTCCCTCGCTTTGCCATCTGTCACTCTTTGCCTTCCGGTCTTTGTCAATCTGAACTTCCAGGAATTCAATGGGAGGAAGTGTTGCCTTGTGAACTTGATAACACCTCGCCTACTCTCAGCTGTTTCACTCACAACACACATCCAGCTTACATGACATTCATATTTTATTGCTTATAACAGACGTGCAGCATATTAAAGAAATAGTTCAACATTTTAGGATATGCACTGATCGACTTTCTTTCCAGGAGTTTTATTTTTAAAAAATTGAGATCACTCGATCTGAATAAATAAATTCCACCCTATAACTATTAATAAATTTAGGCGACCTCTGAAAATGAAAATATTTAATGTTTTGTATTTACATCTTAAGTATAATTCTGTTTCTGAATGACAGTAGCAACATTTTGTCAAATTATCAGGTCCTGAAATGGCCTTGATCCTCCACTGTGCAGCTGCACTGCTCTGCACTGAGCAGAGGAACAGGACCTTGTCACACTGGATAATTTTAGCCAGAAGTTTAAATTACTGCGTTCAAATTCAGTCATCATTGTCAAAGCTGTGCTGGGAGATGCACAAGCAGTAGCCTATACAGACGGATACTAATCGCCCTTAATCAACAGGGCAACAGCTAATTTCCCAGCTGTGGACTTCATAAAGACTTGACACACAGATAAATTGAGTGACTTATTTTCCAAGAAGAATATTGGCCTGCAGGCCTGGGTGACCTTAAATGACAAACTGTGCATTGAAATTACTTTTACCCACGTAGGAGTGCTTCTGAAGGAGTGTAACCGTATTAACCCAGAATTTATGTTGTTGTGCATCTGTATGTATGTATGGTTTAAGGCTGATTAATGCTGCTGTGCTTGTGTCTGTCAGGCTAGCAGGAGGTCTCAAGTTATGTCCTCTAAGTGTTACAATGTGTATCTTGTCACTAATTTGTTTGTGCTGTGGCCTTTAATGTAACTTCATGAAATATAGGAAAACTGGGTGCCCCTGTAGCTCAACAGGTTGAGCAGGTGACCCATAAACAAGGTGTTATAGTCCCTGATGCAGCGGTCATGGATTCGAGTCTGACCCATGGCCATTTACTGCATGTCTTTATATATATATATATATATATATATATATATATATATATATATATATATATATATATATATATATATATATATATATATATATGTATATATATATATGTATATATATATACAAACCGGCATTGGGGGAATGCATACGCTATCTCGACTGCAGTCTGAATGCAAGTGCTATGATGCGAATTTGCAATGATCAGTGTTAAAGGGTTAATGCAAAGATTTTATAGGGGAGAAATAGTTAGCCTGACAATGTCCAAAGGTATTCAAATACACATATCAAATCATAAGGTGTGGCAATTCAAGACCCCTACAGTGACGTTTTTATTTGTTAACAAGCCAATCGCCACAAACTTATGTCCTGTGCGACTAAACTGCATTCTCAATTACACTAAGGAGAACATATTTTCTGCCAGACTGCATTTGTTTGTAACCCACAAATACATTTTTAATGAATGTATCTTGTCATGTCATGTATTTCACTGTAGTAGATGGAATAGGACTCATCACTGTGGCAACCTAGAAAATGGAGGAGATGCATTAGACATGTAGTGAAAGAGTCATGTTTTAACCCAAACCAGTGGATTTTGGTGCCTTAACTTAACCAAGCTTCTAACATGTAAAAGTTTTGAACTCTGTGTGATATTTTTCTAAACCTAACCACGTAGTTTTTGTGCCTAAATTCAACCAGAAAGCAAGTTAAAAAAAACAACAAAAGTAACCAACTCTGTCAATGGCTGGGCTTTCTGTATCATTATTATTCTTCTGAACTGGTTTCTGTTTTAAACATGTATGGATGAATTACTCCAGCATTACAACTTGCCATTGTGTAGCACAGTGTGGATTACAATGTTTAATACGGCTGGGCTTATGTAAGCTGAACTACAGCATGTATAGGCAAACCACAAAGCAAATATGACAAATGGGAAACAATAACCAGCCCCTTAAAGTTTCAATGTGCTCAAATTAAATAAAATTGGATTAACTCCAACACCATTTATCAAAGCCAGAGACTGTAAACATTAAAAAACATTGGATTTTCAGCTTTTCGATCGTCCTTGAACCAGTTGTTTGTCTGTGGTCGCTCCATTTGGATAATTAATCAGATCTAATGTACTTTAGTGATATTCAATCGTAATCACTTAATTACACATATCTTGTTTTTTAAAAATGTTAAAAATGTATTGTTTGGACCAGAGTTTGTAAAAAAACTCAAAATTCTGTGCTCCTTGGCACATCTGAGAAGTCATGGTCAAGGGACTAAGAGCAAAATAAAACAGATTTGATCAAAAAGTATAAATGGAGAAACAATGCAGCAGTAACAAAACGTAGTGGGGTTCAACAGAAAATTTAAATAAATAAAACCAACAAACAATATTGGTCTCTTGATTTAATTACTTGTATATCTCATATGTTTTCCTCATAACTGAAATATACAGATTGTGAAACTATTTCCTAACGGGGCTCTGCAGTCATACCTGGAACCCTAACATCACGGTGAAGCTACCAGGCAACCGCAGGGATTCAAGGCAGTAAGTGACACCTGGCCAACAATTCGGCTGTGATATGGCATCACCATTTTTACAGTTTGAAATTAGTGAGAATGTGACAGGCTGAGCTGTACCTGTGAAGTAGAGGAACTCTGCTTCTGTCTCCAGATGGCAGGAGGACCAAGGATGTGATCCAAGCCCACCAGCATGATTCCACTCACACCTACTGTATAATATGTGGATGGAAATAATAGGAGCTTACGATTTTTATGGCATAGGTTTTATTTAAAATGAGTCTTTTGTGTTGCCTGTATGTAATAGCACAGGATGGTGAGCTAATCTAGCAGTCTCCTAGCTGTATCATTATTGTCCAGAGTTCTACAATACCTACACTACCGTTCAAAAGTTTGGGGTCAATTAGAAATGTTCTGATTTTTGAAAGGGAACCATTTTTTTTCAGCAAACATAACATTAAATGAATCAGAAATAATGTCTAGACATTGTTAACATGGTAAATGATTATTCTAGCTGGAAATGGCTGATTTTAATGAAATATCTCCATAGGGGTACAGAGGAACATTTCCAGCAACCATCACTCCTGTGTTCTAATGCTACATTGTGTTAGCTAATGGTGTTGAAAGACTAATTGATGATTAGGAAAACCCTTGTGCAGTTATGTTAGAACATGAATAAAAGTGTGAGTTTTCATGGAAAACATGAAATTGCCTGGTTGACCCCAAACTGTTGAATGGTGGTGTACAATCAGACAATATACTTCCCATTGTTGTTTTTACACGTTAGTTTTGAATGAATTAAACAATAAATTATTCCGCATATGTTTATTTTTAGTTTACCCTCAATTTCGTATTTGACCTGGAAGGCTTCAAAATGTGGAAGTAATTAATTGTGAGGTAAAATTCATTAAGTGTCATTTTCCATACACAAACTGTTTCATCAAAGTGTCATTATTTTGCAAGCAAAGGTCTGATGATGCTTCAGCTAATTAACTTTAATGATGGTATGACAATGAATAGGGTTTCATTGTCATGCCTGCTTTCAATTTGTAAGAGTAGGTTTTTTATTAGTCTAATGGCAGAGAATCTAATTTTGGGGGGAAAAAACTGCACACTGAGTGAACATGTGGTGGAAAGACACACATACAAACACACACACACACACACCATATGTCGGTACTCTCATTAGCAACAAAATCTTGTAGTTCGATAGCTCCTGAATACTGGAATCTGATCTTGCACACTGACTCACAGACATGATAGTAATCATCAGTCTAAAGAGCTTAGCTAAGCTGCTTTTAACAGATGATCAGCACCACTGCAAACTCTGAGAAGCACTATGCTCCCACCCCCATTACTCCATCCATTCCCGTACTCATATGTTATGCTGCCAATTCCTGACATGTAATACAATCTCACACCATTTAGCCTCTTCTTTCTCTCCAAAAGGAGGATTCTGCAAATAAGTTAAGAGGATGTTATATTTTTTGGCATAATTCAACAAGTCATTGAACAAGTGTTGTGAGATCTGCCATACTCCTCAAGGCAACAAACAAGGAAAATTACCGTATATCAGTTAATATGTGAAGAAATTACACTGTGATGGGGATGAACTTGGGTTTACTTGCACTTATTATCTGTGTTTTTTCTAGGCCATGCTGCATATTTAAAGAGGATTAAATTTTAAACTAACAAGGGAAGAGGCACTGGCAGCACAACCCAAATATGAAGATTAATCTGTTTGCCAGTCTAAACCTTCTGCTAGCCCGACAAAGGTGAAAGGGTCCAGTGTGATGTTTTCTCCAAACACCTGTGCTGAGCCAAAAAAACAATACCTCTGGGTCATGCAGCACTCTAACCTCCTGAAAAATAGATGCTCCAAATAAAATATAGATGCCACTGAAATTGCACTACAAGTGTATATTGCAAACATGTCTAAGGTGTAAGCAGCATAAAACTGTCACAAAGCAACCTCAGATTAAAAACAAGAGACCTGGCTACTCATGGGTGCAATGTAGGAATATGAATTGATGTTTCTTCACTCTATTCCATGTCTTAAGGCAGAAAGAGGAAGATTCAGGTAGGATTTAAGTCGGAATAGATAGCACTGGGTTCATGAAAGTGATCATTTTAAAAAAGAAACTATGTATTTTAATATGTATATGTACCACTGCTGCCAGGAAGGAAAGTCATTACACCAGAATTTGCTTGAATCAGCTAACTTCATCATGAACTAATGGTAGTCTCTCAATATTTCCTCTCAAACTCCAATTCAATTTCTTGACCTTGCCCATTATTCTTCCTCACCCTTGTCCATTTTCAGTCCTTTGGATAACTGACGAGCTGGAGATTATGAGACTCTGGTCCATCAAATCTATTTTCACACTCAAACTCGGCATTAGGATTCGTCTTTGTTATCATGACCTTAGGCTGCCCCTTTGTTCTTACATGACGTACATTCCAATATAACAGAGCCATTCATTCGGGTTGCCAACACAAAAACCGACTTTAAAATGTTCTTCTTTGGGATACCAATCTCCTGTAATGGAAAATCACTTACTGCCAATTATGGAAAATGACACACAATTTAGTGACATCTTCCAGTAAAATAAGATTAAATTCTTCAGCTGCCAGTAGTGTGTGGTAGTGCAGTTAAAAATTTTAGTAATGATCTCATGCTTGGACATTTTGTGAGTCTTACTGCCTTATAGGATTCAGATAGAACAGCTAATATTAGTTTTGCCTCTGAGAGTTGAAAGGGCAGACATACATGGGATATGTCATCCTCATCAGCAATGCTAATGCTGTGCACAGTCCCCGAGGCGAACATTAAAAATCCAGTTTTGACAATTTTTTTGAAATACTGAGTCTATTTTAAATATATTTGTGACATTTTATTCAGCAAAAGATGTTTAGTGTTATATAGAGCCATGCTTTCCCTGATGATTCCCTGGTTATCCAGCAGGCATTTTCATTTTTCATGACCACCTACTCCAATTGACTGGAGTAACCCCATGTTCACTGGAATACCAAATAAATAATACAAATTTCCATTACACCTCATCTTTTATATAATATGGTATTTTCTGACATGGTCATGAACAGGCACAGATCCAGGGACACGTAGTTGTTGCTATTTTATGCTACTTTCATAGTAAGCGGGAGACTGCTTGGAACACTACTTTGCACATATACGCAGTAGGTTTTACTGTATCTACACATCCTGTGTGTGCACTACTGCACTTGTAGCATAGTACGTTTGGGGCTACATGAGGACGTGTGGACTTGGCGAGATAATGAAATTTACCTCACATAGACCTTTGCATACTCTTGAACATGGACAGTATAACGTCAGTGTAAAGCCTCATTTATACTCCACTTTGTTTGGTGTCTGTAATTCATTATAAGAAACAATATATATTCCCTTGTGCTCAATACAAAGAATGTGCACATGGAGCATATTCACGTGGGACAAAAACAGGACCAGTGATTTATGGTAAAACATTTTGCAACAAGATGTGTGAACCTCTATGTACACTTTGTACATTACACAGCTAGCACACGTTAAACTAGCTCAAGTAGTTTCTTCAATACATTTACACAATTTGACTGTCAGCATACTCAAGCAGTTGAATAGCCTGTTTGCCTGTTGGCTAGTTTGTGTTTCCAACTTCCTAACACACTGTGTGGTCTCTGAAATTGACCACAAAAGTTCAGAGCGAAACGGAAGGAGGAGTTTTGTGAACAAATTAGAAATCACAGAGATTCCATCGGAGTGAACTGAGTTCTGAATGTATATGCAACCCCAGCTGTAGTGTTTCTGCAATGCTGCAACTGTATGTAGCAGTCTGCTAATAAGTGTGTCATCCTAAATGGGATGGTGAAAACCTGCAAAAGTAATTTTTAAAGTAGCTGTACAACATTATCTTAGCAATACCACCATTGACTGATTTCAGACATTCCTTCATTCTCTGGAAGACTTGTCAGCTGCTGATCAAACAGGTACAGAGCACCTCCAATGTCCTGCTGTCTTTATTATCTTGAACGAGAACAGTGAAAAAAGAGTTACCTTTACACTTAGAATAGCACTGTGCAGGACTGTGCTTCTTATGCTAAAGCTTTCTAGCATATATGAGTTGACTTTCTGGAGTGATAAAGCAATGGATAAAATCTGAAACTCCTTTCTATTCCTTCAGGAATTTCAAAATCTCAAGAATTTAGTAGTTTCATGGCACGGAAGGACTTTGACATCAGAGTAATCAATTTCACAGCTAGTTTTTCACTATTGCAGAACTTTAAGCAACCTGTTAATGATCAATAAATACCTCTAAACCCACCCTGTTGAATTTCAATTTGTCAGAATGAAGTGGACACATAAAGAGCTCATGTTCCTAAAATTCTACAATTTTATTTAGCAGACTCTTTTATCCAAAGCGACGTACACCTAAGCGTAGATACAACAAGAGGGGCAGGACCAGGACCTTGCCTAAGAGTCCTCACTATCAGCTGCGCCCTGACCTGGATCTGAACTACCGATCTCCTGTCAGGGGCGTTTGTCACTGATCTATCTAGCTGCCAACAAACATTTTAGGCAGCGTTCACGCCAAGCACTTGGACAAAGGATCCAGTCCCCTGTCGCTGACCTGAGGACTCCAACTGTTGGAGAGCGGTTGCAGATGGAGGGGACACTGTACGGAAGGAAGTGGATCAGAAAGAATAGCATAAATCTCCAATATTACATCCCTCAGCGAAGGCTCTGACTGCAGGGTGGGACAATGACACCATGTGACGCTGAAGTCAGGCACAGTGTGGTGTTATCTACAGCAGGCCTTGGCACAGCAGAGCAGGAGGGGAAGTGCCATGGCCTTGGCGCTGCTGAGCGTAGCATGCTATCTTAAGTAGGATACCCCAGGTCACAGGTCACCCAGCACTGGCAGGATATCCTCCCCGCCTCCACTCTCTCACTGTTCTCCCTTCCACCCTCCCTCACAGCCAACAAACGCCTATTTGAACAAGATGCTTAATCCTGTTTTCAGTGTTAAAATCCTGACTGTAGGGTGAAATCATTTCAATTCTTTCCACTATTGTCTCATGCAGCACGTAACAATATGAACAAATTGCTCCCCTTGTTTCAAGATAAAGCAACAAGACGACAGCTGAATTGAACAAGTGAAAAAATCTGAGCCCAGCAGCAGATTTTTTTTTCAAGCTGTTTCACAGAAATCAAATCATGTGAGTTAATACTATTATTGTACGTCTGTAAATAACTGGGTGAGATTGATGCTTTGTTATTCCCAGTTCAAGTTGGATCATGAGGGCAAAGCTGCAAGAATCAGAAAATGCTGATAAATCTAGAATACTGTGTGTGTGGGTGGATTACATATTTACATGTCAGTATATGATTTACTCTCTTCATTAAGAGATACTTCAGACCTTCATGATACAGGCTATGTGTTGGTCCTGCCTCATCCAGACAAATCATCATTTTAAATACTCCTGTTGTTTGGTGTTCTCACACTGCAATCCTGGACAAGACTGCTAATTATCAGTCCTAACAACTGGCTCTCATTACAGTATTCCCAATAAGAGTTTGGAGGGAAGACACCCTCACAAGCCAATGTACAACCACAGTAAACATGAGAATCACTGTAGCTCTGTCCCCAAACACTCTCTCATTGGGCTACTGTTCCGCTCACCATTATAATAACTCTTATTCCTGTGAAATATGGAGCCGGTATTCATACCTGCCCTCAGCAGAACACAGAAAGAGCAGAAATAAGACATTAAATATTGAAGTGTAGACCATTAGGAGTTTCCTCTCAGCGTTCTGACGGGCCATTACTCTCCATGTCGGACTGTAAACAAATCCCTTTCCGTTTGCCCAACAAATTTCCTGAAACCTCCTGTCTGTGACGACATTGTTGGCGTTAATGAGCTTCCAGTCAGAGCCCTCAGGATTATGTCTCAGAAACTTATTTCACTTCGTAGCTGCCACTGAACTGTACGAGGAGTTTTAAGTGTTTACATTATGACCTGCAGAGATGGAAAGAGTTGTGTTGTAGCATATAAACCTGAAGCTCTTCTATAGGCCAATCAGTGATGAATACATCTTGTTTTAATCTGTAATTGTATATTTAAGTGGCCAACAAAGGACAATTTCGCTGAGGTACTATCTAATTTGTAATTTGTTAACAATGATTGACCCTTACAGGCTGACAGCAGCATTTACTAAAATGAAAGGAGCTAAGCCTGCTGTTGGGAGGCTTCACATATTGCTGCTCAGCCTGATTTCCTCTGTGTCCTACTGTGAGCTCATAGTATGTTAGTCTGACACTGCTTGTACAAAACCACCGAACATGCCACAACTTAAAATTTAGCCACAATCCACTTTTGAATGTCTCTCAAGATCTTACGAGTGCATCTATTTAGATAAAGAGAAAAATTAATTTCTGTGTCGGGGGACATTTTAGATACACTCAGACTGAAATTATTCAGAATGATTGCTCCCATGCGATGCAAAAATAATGAGAAGACACAGAGTTTGAGCTGGATTCGGGTCATTAAAAAACTTTTTTGGGTTGGTTTTGTCCATATTGTCCTGCTTTTCCCTTCAGCAGAACAAAGACAGAGCTTTCTCAAAGGGTCGAGGCTACGGGTGAGGGCTGAGGAAATCATTTGGAAGTAGTGACCTTCACTGAGTTGTTTTCCCCATTAAACCTATGTAAATCAGCTAGTCTCTGTGCTTGTGGAAAGCCCGAGAAATTGATTCTCTGAACTTGAGCACAACAACAAAAACTAAATTAAAATAAAAATAAAAACTCACCTCACATAATCCACAAAAGCAACTACATTTAGTTTTGAGCCTTGCGACATAACATGTAGCATTTACTAAACAGCACATCTTGTGGCCACAAGTGGAAACTGCAAGGTAATAGTTCAACATAACAGAAGTAGAGAAAAATTCTGAAGAATATGATAGTCATAGAAATATCTAATGTACAAATATCTGAAGTAAACATATAAACTTCAGTGTTTATCTTTTGAGGCCACCACCTTTATGCCTGTGCTATATTTTCATATACATGCCTGCCTCCTCGCTACATTGTATGCAGTCTGCTATTTATTACAAATCGTAAATCTGTTATTCACCATTACATGTTATTTACTTGAGTTGGATGGTCTGCCTTGTCCACCTATGCACTCAGTTATTGGCATGTTCTTATTTATGAAGCAATTCTTAGTCTGCTTCTGTGTATCTGAATCCATTTTAAAAAGCACAGAAAGCCTTGGTCTTTGATCCCAGGACGTTTTTCTGCTATCTGTTCCCAGAGGCTGGACTCAGTTGTTGAGAAGTGCATTTAAGTATGCTTCCCCCTTTGCTTGGAATCAGCTGTAAAATTGTCTGACTGCTGACCTCATCAAATGAATTCAAAGCAACTTTACTTGGAGCTTTACTTTGACTTGGAAGCAGACATACTCAGATGTGCATTTTATGACTGACTCACTTTGTAACTGTATGATCATTGTCACAGATGACTTTTTTTTTGTCACTAATGACTTACAGCAATTTTACGTATGCTGTAATTCACTCTTAATCTTAATGTAAATGTTATTTGAAGTTTGTCTGTAACCTGGTAAATTGTGCCACTGCTGGATAAGACTCTCTAACAAGAGATTCTTAATCTCAATGAGTCTTTTCCTGCTTAAATAAAGGATAAATAAGTCATTTAGTCAATTAGTCAACATCCACTTGTGGCATCACCCACGATTTCAACCTCCATCCTACATTTGTAATCCTCCGTCTAACCTATTGCACTGTCATATCAAACTCTCCCTGGGGGTTTTGTTGTTGTTTATGCTCACCTGCTCTGAGTGAAGCCCTGTGATTGGATGAAATCTCATATCATGGGCTGGAGTTTAAAGTCTAGTTTCCTCTAAGACTGCACAAATCAAAACATGCTGAAAAGTTGGTATAGATTTTGTTGCCAAGTGATGCGAAAACTATACTGTGTACTGCAGCTTTAATATACCCATTGATCGGTTATCACATCCAAATTTAAACCTAATATAGTGGTGGTATCAAAAAAACAGGAAAAAATTTTCCAAAAAATTTAAATATGTTTAAAAGACGTTAGAATGGCATAAATATTGTGCACGGGGTTAGGCCTTTACACACATGGACAAAATTGTTGGTACCCCTCGGTTAATGAAAGAAAAACCCACAACGGTCACAGAAATAATTTGAATCTGACAAAAGTAATAATAAATTAAAATTCTATGAAAATTAACCAATGAAAATCAGACATTGCTTTTGAACTGTGGTTCAACAGAATTATTTTAAAAAATAAACTCATGAAACAGGCCTGGACAAAAATGATGGTACCCCTACAAAAGACTGAAACTAATGTGACCATAGGGACATGTTCAATCAAGGTGTGTCCTCTAATTAGCATCACAGGTGTCTACAAACTTGTAATCAGTCAGTCGGCCTATTTATAGGGTTACAGTAGTCACTGTGCTGTTTGGTGACATGGTGTGTACCACACTAAACATGGACCAGAGGAAGCGAAGGAGAGAGTTGTCTCAGGAGATTAGAAAGAAAATTATAGACAAGCATGTTAAAGGTAAAGGCTATAAGACCATCTCCAAGCAGCCTGATGTTCCTGTGACTACAGTTGCACATATTATTCAGAAATTTAAGATCCATGGGATTGTAGCCAACTTCCCTGGATGTGGCCGCAGGAGGAAAATTGATGACAAATGGAAGAGACGGATAATACAAATGGTAACAAAAGAGCCCAGAACAACCTCTAAAGACATTAAAGGTGAACTCCAAGGTCAAGGTACATCAGTGTCAGATCACACCATCCGTCGTTGTTTGAGCCAAAGTGGACTTCATGGGAGACGACCAAGGAGGACAACATTGTTGAAAACAAATCATAAAAAAGCCAGACTGGAATTTGCCAAACTGCATGTTGACAAGCTACAAAGCTTCTGGGAGAATGTCCTATGGATGGATGAGACAAAACTGGAACTTTTTGGCAAGGCACATCAGCTCTATGTTCACAGATGGAAAAATGAAGCATATCAAGAAAAGAACACTGTCCCTACTGTGAAACATGGAGGAGGCTCTGTTATGTTCTGGGGCTGCTTTGCTGCATCTGGTACAGGGTGTCTTGAATCTGTGCAGGGTACAATGAAATCTCATGACTATCAAGGTATTCTAGAGAGAAATGTGCTGCCCAGTGTCAGAAAGCTTGGTCTCAGTCGCAGGTCATGGGTCTTGCAACAGGATAATGAGCCAAAACACACACAGCTAAAAACAGCCAAGAATGGCTAAGAGGGAAACATTGGACTATTCTGAAGTGGCCTTCTATGAGCCCTGATCTAAATCCTATTGAACATGTGTGGAAGGAGCTGAAACATGCCGTCTGGAGAAGGAACCCTTCAAACCTGAGACAACTGGAGCAGTCTGTTCATGAGGAGTGGTCCAGAATACCTGCTGAGAGGTGCAGAAGTCTCATTGATGGTTACAGAAATCATTTGATTGCAGTGATTGCCTCAAAAGGTTGTGTAACAAAAAGTGAAGTTAAGGGTACCATCATTTTTGTCCAGGCCTGTTTTACGAGTTTATTTTTTAAACTAATTCTGTTGAACCACGGTTCAAAAGCACCGTCTGATTTTCATTGGTTAATTTTCATAGAATTTTTATTTGTTATTACTTTTGTCAGATTCAAAGTATTTCTGTGACCATTGTGGGTTTTTCTTTCATTAACCAAGGGGTACCAACAATTTTGTCCACGTGTGTAAGTAAACTTTGGTTTACCTTAATTATTTGCTGAGATTGTGTCAGAAACTTCATAAAGTACTTAGCCAATCTGTAACTTTTAGTTAGATCGCTAAATTGTATTTTTAAGCCTGCGAGTTTCTCTCTTTAATTTTTACTTTTTTTTTTTAAACTGCCTTTCCAGGAGGCAACTCATCCATTAACATTCTTTCACAGAGGCACTACTGACTGAAAAAAGAGACAGTATAATAAGGAGGTAATGAGAGAGCGATGGCAAAGAGTGAAATGGAGGCATTGAGGCTCATAGGAGTTTAAGACACAGAAAGGGAGAACCGAGCCAAAGGGAGTAGCCAAAGAGAAAGGTACCTAGAGCAATTTCCATGTTACTACACAGCGGCGTATCCCTGCAACGCAGACAGCTCTGCAGGCCAAACAGTGTTTTATTCATGCAAAAGCCGTCACAAAAAAGTGCTAGGACTCAAGGCTGTTCAGGCTGTTGCTCAATTATTCATCAAGCAGAGAAATGTATCCTGATTGAAGTTGCTTTGAACTTAGGGCATCATTTTTCACAGCTGTTTTTTTTCCAGCTGTGTGTAATGCGCCACCAAACAGAGCCGCATCTCACAACCCTGCGTCCCACTGGGACTGTGGCTGTTAATTTATACCAATTTCAATTATTTATAATGCAAAAACCTATTCATGCTAAATTAAGCCCTCATAATACCTTAATAACCAGTAAGCTATGCCCTGCTGCTTGTGCATAACATTTTCACTTTAGATACGCTGAGAAATTCAATTTTTCATCCTTCACATATTTCGTGGTGAATTGGAGATGATTATGCTGTGTGATCTCTTTCATTGTGGCCACTTGTGCTCTAATCTCTCTGTCATGTTTTTTATTCAGCGTTGAGTCTCTTTGTCTTTGTCTCAGCGTTTGTGAGGCACTTATTCACATGCATTCACATATATACAGGATATGAGCACCTTAATACTGTTCACTCTACACTGTTTTCACTCTAGAAAGTCCTTCAAATATGTGTCAGGAGGACATCCTATCTTGTTACCTTTAAACATCTCACTGTAGCGGAATTGTAGCCGACGTGACGTATAGATTCCTTGGCTTGTTGGACGCCAGTGTTACTAAATCTGCAGGGCTTCAACACATGTATTTATTTCATTCCGTTTTCTTTTGCCACACACACTTTTCATTCACATTTCTGCTTGCCTTAGGGGAATCTGAGCCCATGTTACCCAACTCACATGCTCTGACACCATGCTGGTCTGAATGTCAGACTGCAGCACCAAGGAACATGATGCCAGTGTCAAACCCGCCTCCCCTTTTCTCTCTCAACCACAATTCTCTGCGTTTCCCCCCCTCCTGCATTTCTTTCTATCCTCTCTCTTAACTGCTAACTTCCTCTCTCATTTTCCGTCACTTTCCTCCCCTCTCTAATTCTCCGTCTTTCCCTATCTTTCCGAAGACAGGCTTTGCGGCTAGTTCAGCAGGCCGGCTCTTATTTCGGTGTCAAATAAAAATCCCCAGCAAGTCTGCCATTCTGTCCCAGCGGTGGAATAAAAGCCGTGTCATCTGGAGGCGAACGACACAGATTCCTCCACTGGCGCGCGAGCAGACGCAAGGCCTCCAATTAAAAGGCCGTTACGCGGCGGGGGTGCGCGGCTTGTTTGGGTTTGTTCACACACTTGTGGGCTGCAGCCAAGCCTCCTATTCAACCTCCTCTCTGTTCGGGCTTTTAATATGTGCATTTGTGCGAGGGTTGAAGGCTCCTCACAAAGACACTCAAATGTGAGGTCAGCTTGCCAGCCTGACCTCTCAGATTGAAGGTCAGATTTGTGCTCATATTTAAAGTTAAATGAGGAACACATTCAGGTTTAGGACAAAGACAGCAGCTTGTGGAGTGTTTACAACAGGGATTGGTTTTCACCCTGTTATTATTTTCTCTGTGATTTATGAAAGTTTAAACCTTCAATTGGGGGACAAACCTATAGTTAATTACCCCACCAAGGAATACAGTAGAGTTATGTGACGATCGCTGTTGGTCTGTCTGTCTGTCTGTCTGTCTGTTAGCAACATTACTCAAAAACGGATTAACCGATTTGGATGAAATTTTCAGGGAAGGTCAGAAATGACACAAGATTTTGGCAGTGATTTGTGAAAGATTTCCGTATCATTGCGAAATAACGGCATGGCGTCACTATAACTATGACAACAAGTGAACACTATGTCAGCTGCCTGCTGACGATCATTTGATTGCGATCCTACTACAAATCGACTGCTGCGGACTTATCGGTATTTATCAGTCGGAAATGACACAAAGAACAATTGATTATATTGTGGGGGTGTTTCTGAGTCCCATCAATTCCTGCCGTCCGCTACATATTTAGGTCAGGTGATTTGGTATCTGTACCTAGCGTACACATGCGTAACACATGCCTTGGCACAGGCAAGGACATTTTGTTTGTGGGTACATCTATATTAAATAGCCACATTCTATGTTGAGTGATTTCTGATCATCAATAACTAATAAACAAACGCTGTTCTGACAATGCCATATTGGGGAATGAATAGCCTTGGCAGAGTACTGTGCACTCTGAGTGCTTTTCTTGTTTGTTCTGTGTTTCCTTTTGGGTGCAGACGTATCTCACTTTCTCTACAAATGTGCAGGCTTTGTTCATGTGCATGTGTCGGTATGTCTTTACTTGTAAAAGTAGTGTATCCTGCATGTATCTTCATGTTGCATGTTGTGAAAGCTGTTAAATGAACTATATCTGGACTGTCAGAGTTCCACCTCCTCACTGCAAACTCGTGGGTTGTTTACTATCCTGACTGACGAGATATCTCCCATGCATTGCCCAGATTTCCAACATGAAGGCAGTCCGTGTAAAATATTTACTTGCTGCCAGCAAGTAAACAAGCGCTCCTTGCTTGCTTGTTGGGACCAATCAAAAGTTTGGGCAGAGGACATGAAAGCCAAAGACAGCATGTGGAGTGTGGGGGGTGGATGGCGTGTTTGAGTTTATGTTTGCATGTGCAGATGTGTTTATGTGTGAGTTCGATTTTACGCGAATGCTTCTGCTGAGGATCAGCGTGCATGCATGTGTTTACGTCTGTGTAATAAACCTGTGTCAAAAGAGTCACGACCACTGGGTTGCACCCCACTGATCCCATGAGCCGCAGGCCTCTGCTGCTTCTGCATTTGCCTCTGTAAAACGACGAAAACACCACGATTTCAAATAGAATTGCCACTCCGCAATCATAAACATAAAAACACGTGTCAGTGGTAATATATAATTCTCAGACTCGGTTTGAAAAATGCACACGCTCATATCTGAGCAGAATGAGAAGCTGCTTCTCGCCACAAAGAGAATCCTTGGGTTTAAAATACAGTTTGTTGTTTTATTTAATTTGCTTGCATCACTGTTGCTGTTAACCAAGAGAACACTCAATTAAAAGGGTTAAAGTTTTATTCTGTGGGTTCGGGTTAGTGTGTTATCGATGGAGTGCGAGCTTTATCTCAGCAGCGCCTGCCTGATTAGCATATTCTATCATGTTAAACAAACAGAAGACAGTGAGGGCCTTGGGGATGAGGGGCAAACATGTGCCCAGCATACAAAGAGATCAATCTGTTTCCAGTGGCAGACAAAGGTCTGCTGTGGAAAATCCCTCATTGGCTATGTATTGGAGATTGATGGTGTTCCTCTGTTGTTTAGTGACTTCATTGCCCACAGTGCGTTAGCTAGTACTGTATAAGCAAGGGTGTGATTGTGGCACTTCTGCACTTCTTATTAGGAAAAGCAATTTTGTTGTTTGTCAAGCAGACTTTATTCCAAATTGTCTCCAAATCTAAACAAAAATTTGAAATGCCCTGTGTTCCTCAGAGGATATTTACCATACATTAGTTGTGAGTGATTTCTCTGCTGAGACTCTCCTCCTGCATCTCCACATTCCTCCACAGGACCACATAGAAGGGACTGATTCCTTCAGTCCTCCTACAGATAACTGGCAGATATCCATTCCTGCTGATGAAGCAGCCTGTTATTACCCTTATAGATCCAAAGAACAGAATTTAGGATTTTTGTGCTAATTTTAGAGCTTGTATGCTCCATCAGTATTAAACACAGGCTATTAATAAATAAAGAAGCCCTTATCATGCTGCCTATTAAAAACTGTAATCACTACTGCAGGAGCTCATGCAATCCTGAGTAAAGAGTCACAGGGCTGTGGTATAATTAATGCATGCATGAAGCACGCACGCTAAGTGGATGTCTTTTCTTTTGTCTTCTGAA
Source organism: Amphiprion ocellaris (assembly GCF_022539595.1). Classification (NCBI taxonomy): domain Eukaryota; kingdom Metazoa; phylum Chordata; class Actinopteri; family Pomacentridae; genus Amphiprion; species Amphiprion ocellaris. The sequence goes on along the minus strand of NC_072771.1, from coordinate 13,910,160 downwards.
CTACTTTATTGCAGGATACTGTTTTTCTTATCTTGTCACTACAGTAAAAAACAGGTCACATATTGTACCGTCTGTTTCCATAGAGACTAAATATGACTATTGTCCTGGTTTGGCATAAAATCATTTACTTTAAAATTAAAAATGAAAGACTTGAAAGTGGAGCATGTGAATTCAACCCTTCAAGAAGCATCTGCAACCATACAAATTCTAAATAGACATGTTCCAACCTAGTTCCATGTACAGAGCAGTAAATACGCTGTGGAGTTCTGTTGCATTTATTAAACCAGAATGTACATCAGACTAAAAGGAAACCTGGAATTAGGAAAATATTTTCCAGCACTGCAAAACACATGACCTGAAAATATATCAGATAAATGTTCTCTACTGCTTTGAGATGCTTTACTTCTAGAAACTGTGGTGGAGTTAAAACACACTTTGCAGATTCAGATTTAAAATCTGATACATTGTCATAAATTTAACAAAAGCATCAAAGTAAGTGAAAATGAACTCCTCCTCAACCAACAATAATACTAATCTGACAATAGATACAGTAATAGCAAAGGGTCTATATTGTCTTGCATGTTATTTGCACTTTAAAGCTGCTATAATATATTTTTAAGTAATAAAGGATAAAAGACTGTGTGTATTAAGTTCCCCTCAGCTTTCAGAGCTTGTTTCCAGGAAAACAGCTTCTCTTACAAACCTATTATGAACTCAATGGCAGAGAAAGTTAACGTTTTACCTGGTGAACACAGTGAAGCTTTTGGAAGATAAAGAGAGAAGTTTTTTGTTCTTAGAAGGTATTAAAGGCATTTATCAAGTGGCAACATGAGTCCAACCACATGCAAATGTTTTAACACGTCTGCTCGATGTTTAAATGTGAAACTGTTAGCTAAGAATCTGACCATATCCTCATAAAAGCTAATATGTCAGCGATAGGTTTGCAACTTGTTTCTGGGCAAGAAATCTTTTACTGTAAATGTAAAGGTGAATTCCACTGAATTTCCACATCAAGGTGTGATACGGTTGGGAGTAGAAGACACCAGAGGCTCTGGGATCGGGATCCAAGTTAAAACCAAATGCAAATCTCGTGAGATCAGATGGTTTAAACTCCGCTGGGAGCAGGAATGGGTCATCAGAAAATGAGCTCCATGGATTTACTGCAACCAGAAGGATGGAGTCATCAAATAGAGTTGAAAAGAAGATTAAAGCAATCTTTTGCAATACCAAAGCAAAGTTAGGCAAGTCTGACATTTGGACTAATTTGTCAATTACTGACAAAGATGGAAAAGAATAGAACCATTATGACAAATGAGCAACGTGCTGATATGTAATGGGAACAAATCTTTCTTGGCTGAGACAAAGTAGACTACCTGCTCTTTTCTCTAGGTAAAAGTTAAGCTCTCCTTCTCCTTCTTTCTGCACATATTAAACAGCATACTATCAAGAAATGTGTATTTACTGCACTAGAATATCAATTTCTTATGACTGTAACTGTAGTTTTGCGATGCATCTCTTTATTAATACCCCTGAGTAAAGTACCATGGTTTCACTATAGAATGGGAGAAGTCAATCGACCTCCAGTGTGTGAGGTCAGAGTGTTAGTGGATGCAGACAGGAGTGGACACTGTGGACACAAATGATCAGAAATCCAGCAGGAACAGGTGGGAATAAGAAAACAGTCGTATGCAGGGCTCCACTTGGAAGTTCTCCCGCATATCTGAAAAAAGTTTTTTAAGGCCTTGTGTGGCTTTAGGGGGAGCTGTGCAAAATCTGAGGATTTTCACCAAAGACTACAAGTTTAAAAACAAAGAAAAATCTAGGGTTGTGCAGTTTCAAAGATGTGAGCGCACCGAACCTCCTTTATCTCTGCTTGAGGCTAGCGGCTCGAGGCTACATTGACTGCTGCTACCATAACACATCCAGTTCTCTGACCTAACTGTTGACAGTTGATTTGCAGTGTGGGTAATGTAGGCAGCAGGTTTTGAACAAGAGCATTGTCATTGGAGTATGATTTTAAAGATACTTCTGCGCATTGGAATGGAACACTTTAACTGTGATACTGCAGCTTCTCCTGAAGAATCTGAGTACTTCTTCTAATCCAGGGCCTCCAGCGATAACCAGAGAGCATGTGACACACAGGAAGTCTGTGTGTAATGAAGATTTGAGACGTGTGTGTGACAGATGCATTGCTCTGTTCTGCTTACTCAGAGATGTGTATCTGCACAAAACGAGTTCAGCCGTTTACTTCATTACTGTCTTTTCCCTCCATCTCTCTATACAAAGGGAACACGCTGCAGGTTGGAAATGCCTAGCCACTTGTCAGAGAAGGACCCCACCCCCTCCATCTAATTTTGTTCTAATTGTCTAGGTAAACAAGGAAATAATTAGAGGTATGAGCTTTCACCAACACATTTATAAAATGTGCACTTGTATTCACACGCACATGCAGAGCTGCATTCACGCACAACATGTACGTGTTGTTATGTTTGCAAAACAACAACAACAATCCATGGGAGAATTGTCCACTCGCTATCAAAGGATTGCAACAGCAAGAACTGAACAGAGTAAAGATGGAATCACATTTAATGGAGGATAATTGTAGGTTTACCCATCCGCACTCTTTTTTAAACAGGGTATAGTTCTTTCACTGTGTGCTTTGTCCTTAACATAATCTACTTGGGCAAAAAAATCTGTTTCTCTGCTAACCTTGCACACACAGTCCATCTGCCCTATGAAGCCATTCATAATACATACTGTATACTAATGCGTTTTGCAGCACAGACAGGCATTTGGTGTGGCTATAGTCTGTGTCAGTGGTGCTAAAACTTCCAGCTTCTGCAGATATAGATGCCAGGGATAGTTGGCCGGGCAGAACTTGTGCTGCCCTTGTGAATGATTTCCTGTGGTTGCATCATTGCCAGTCTTTGGACTGTATCAGAGACCCTAAAAAATGTAAACATATACAAAGCCTGCCAAGTTGATGCCTCTGTAAGACGCAGACAAGTGAGAACAAAACAAAAGCAGACCTTCTTAATGATGCTCTTGGGTGCTTTTTAAATGCACCGTAATTGCTGTCATTTTTACACACTTCCATTGACGCCTCTTTCCACTAAGGCCCCCTACCCACAGTCACTGAAGCCTGTGTTTTGTGTGGTATTTGTGGCACGTCACCTTGATACAAATTCCATTCGAACTGTCACGCTGAGATCGGAACAAATTGGAGCAAAGGATGGAATTTACTTTGAGTAATAGATAACAGTAATATAAGCAGAGAAAGAGAGAGAAAGAAATAGATGCAGGTTTCAAAGCTACAGGAAATATCACATTTAAATGCTCTGCTGCGTGGGCAAGAGGGGAGGACAAAGGGAAAGAAAATGGGAAGATGAAGAGATGCAAACAGGAACAGAGGAGGAGGAGGAGCGACAAAGAAAGCAGATCAACAGCAGGAGAAAGTAGGAAGCAGACACAGTGGTGAGGAGGAGGAGGGTTGGGGATGGAGGTGGGGGAGGAAAAAAGTTGATTTCTAGGGCTGTGCCTCCCTGCCAGTTGAGACAGGGTGGAGGCAAATAGACAGAGAGGTGTTTGAAGTCAAGACGGGCTTTTCTTCACTGAGCTCCGCTATCTGATGACAGAGAGAAGGGGTAGATGGGGGAGGAATGGATGGAGGTGTTGAGGTGTGCAGGGAGACTGAGGAACAAGAGAGTAACAAGGTTGTAAATATTAAATGGAGAAAATGAGAAATTGAGTAGGAGAGCGGCAGAAAAACAAGAGGCGATAACAAAGACTGAGGGGAAAGAGAATGAGAAAGGCAGATGAGGTGAGAAGATGAGGGTTTTTCTGAAAGAAATTACAGAGCACCGAGGAGGAGAGAGACTGAGACAGCTATTCATATTCCAGGATACATTTAGCGCCACTCAGCCTCAACCAGATTGAATTTTAAATTCAGGCACAATGTATGTTTTATTAGCATGCCAGTGTACGTAAAAGAGCATTACAATTGCCGCCTGCCTGCAGAGAATTTAGCTTAACACTTTATGAAACAACACTGCGATTGCCAAGGATGGGAGCTTTAGGGCTGTTGCAAATGGTTACAATTAAACATATTAATAGGGCTCAGATTACACTACTATCCACATAATCACATTGCTTACAGTGCTTATCTGGTGCGATGGCTTTCTGTGAAGCTGCTCTCCACCTCAGCTGTTATTACCCAGCCTCGCATGAGGAGCTAATCTTTGTCATTACACTATCACACAATATCTGTTGCTGGCGCTAAAGTCAATAAAAACCAATTAGGCATCCTTTAGAGAGAAGCTTTTTCTTCTGTATGCATTCGTGGTGTGTAGCGGTGTGTATGAGGTGCAGACTGGGTTCCTGCCGTCTATCTCCAGGAGAGATATGAGGCGAGTGGCAGCAGGAAGCTTTGAGACAAAGCAGAGAGCTGCAGAGGAAGATGACTTCAACTTCACTTCAGAGTTCAAGAGCTGAGGCCTTATCTGTTCTCTCACTCTTAGGCATTATGGTGTTTAATGCCATTAAACAAGCCATACTGTAGTAGACATTTACAGTAAAATTACTAAGAGCTAACACTTATGTTATAACAATATAGTGATACAGTTAACATTATGACATATCCATATAAATTCTTTAACAATAAGAAAAAAATTCTTACACTTGGCTGTACTGAACTAAATTATATGATAATGTACTATAGTAAACCATACTATACTATGCTATACTATACTATACTATACTATACTATGCTATGCTATGCTGTGCTATGCTATGCTGTGCTATGCTATGCTATGCTGTGCTATGCTATGCTATGCTATGCTATGCTATGCTATACTGTTTCAGATTCAGAAAACTTTATTTGTCCCTAAGGGGCAATTAACTATACTATACTATACTATACTATACTATACTATACTATACTATACTATACTATACTATACTATACTATACTATACTATACTATACTATACTATACTATACTATACTATACTATACTATACTGCATTGTGCTTAATATACTATATTATATACTACACTTTATAATACTATGTTATACTACACTACAGTACTTAATGTACCATATGATTTGATACTATTATTATAGTTTATATTACTATACTATATAACACTGCACTTAACTATAAAATAATATTTGATACTATACTGTATCATATGATACTATACTATGTCATATAATACTTCCCTATACTTCAGTGCACCTTATTGTACTATACTAGAACTAAACTGAACCATACCACAGTAAATTATAAGATAGTAAACTAAACTAAATTATACTATACACTATACTACACTATTTTATACCATATTACTATACTATACTATACTATACTATACTATACTATACTATACTATACTATACTATACTATACTATACTATACTATACTATACTATACTATACTATACTATACACTTTAACAAATACAGTGTACTATTCTATTCTCTACATTAAGATATTATACTGCATAGGGCAGTCACAGTGCAATACTATACTGTACTATACTGTACTGTGATTTATTGTGTTCTATGTGATAGCATACTGTGATATACTTACAGTGGTGTATGTTATGCTTGCTTTATTTTTTTTTTACTCCCCTAACTTACTGTGGTGTATATACGTAGCTTAGCCTTCCACAGGGTGATACATGCCCATGTTTTATGTTGGAAGTGCTGCTCAAGAGACAAAACTTACATCAAACTTTTGATTTAAGTACCGCCTCTGTCTTTGGTTTCAGTGCAGCTGTCTGTCTCTTTGTCTGTCTGCAGGCAAGTCACACAATCTATTCATTAGCCCCCTTCCTGCTGCCTGGTAGGCCAATGGCTTCTCACTGATGTACTGTGGGAGAGATCCACACCAGGGGCAAGCTGTTTTTGATAAAACAGAAACAAGCAGATAGCAGACGTGTTGAGAACAGCATCCACACGTTTTTTCCAAAGGAAGAGGCAAATCTGTCAGATAAAAAGTACAAGTCCATGCAGGACTTTGAAGGCCAAACGCAGGCAGCTCTGCTTATCAGGCTGGTGCTGACAGTAGCAACGAGCTAATGGGCTCATCTGTGAAGCATATTGACAGCATAGCTCGCTTCAGTTCTGCACCAGACTAGTCAGACACAGAGTTGTGCTTTATTAGAGGTGAGATGTGACAGTTTCAGCACTGCAGTCTTACAATTCCATGTTGCCTTACTTATCTAAAGACCTGACAAAAAAAAGTAAACTTTAGTGTTCACAGAATTATTTTGCACTTTTATGGTGCTTTTTTTTGTCCCTCAGATCCAAATTTTGTATGTTGTTAGGATGATAACTGCTGGAGAACAAAGATAAAAGCTACAGGTCTTTGGTTTGCAATTCAAAAGGAATATAGAGACAGGATCTGGCTTGTTTGGAATGTAAACAACAATCTGTAACTGCCAAGCTGTCAATAAAACTACTGGGAGAGACAGCCATTTGTTCTACAACTATGCCAAACTCATGACACTATTATGAGAAAAAAAAACTGCAAAACACCTGCAAGCCCAGTAGCTTTCTTTTTTGAAGGGCTACATGGCTTTGTACTGCACTATTTGTGTTCAATAACCCCCCAAGGTCTTTTTCCACTGAAAGCAGTAATATCTTGCTGTTTCAGATGTGTTTACTTGTTGTTTTTTTTTTTTTTTATTAGTTTAGTGTCTTGCTAATGTATTTCTTTTACTATGGCCTCCAAAATGAAACAATCTCTGCATTGATCGTCTCATAAACTCATTTTCGTCCTCTATTTTGTCTGATCAAAGGTTATTTATTTTTAGACAGCTTCCTACTGCTGCAACCACGAGCGCACATGACTGAGGTCCTGACATTTTGTGAAGCAAAAAAAAAATTCACTGATCAAATCACAAAGCAGAGCAAATTTCATTAGGTGCTCCCTGACTGCTGGCGTTGTTTATAAACCAGTTATGGATTTGCAAGCCAACAGGGATCATCAGGATTACGTGACAAGACAACTCAAATTATTCATTATCTTCCCAGTCTTATTCCAAGATGACAAAAAATCTAATTATGAATCATGGTAACAAGCTAGAACTGTTTTTCTCACTGCACCCAAGGTTGCATTGCCAATTAATGTTTGCAGAGCTGTGAGTGTGATCCCTGTGGGGAAGATGAACCACTTCTCTTCAAGATGTCATCTCCTGTGTTCTTTCATTATCTACGCTAATCAGATGTCCACTGATGGCTACTGAGATCTCTGTTGTGTTTGTCTTTGTCGTTAATGCAGATCTGAAGTGCCAAGTACTGGCTGGTGATTAAAGATACCGTCTAACCACTGAAAGCCAGAGGATGTGGAAGGAAAAAACAAACTATTACTAGGGTTGGGCATCAGGAATCAACTTAGAACTGGTTCCAAAAGTCCACTTCTAAATAAACTGTCAAGAAAACTATGATTTTGCTTATTAGTTCTAAATTTTATTATATTTACATTCTAAACAATGTGCCCAAACACCTACTGTAGATCTACAGCTATCAGTCACTATTAGTCGTGCCAGTTAAACGACTGCAGGTTTTGCGTCTCCTCCATTTGTCTTACCGACTGTCTTGTAACAATCACCCTCATTTAGCAAAGGCTACAAAATGTTTTACAAGGATGGGACTGAACCACTACAGCGATGGTTGCAATTATATTATCTAGCTCTGTGTTTAGCCTGGTAACAATTATCCAATGTAAGTAGCACCACATAATAGTATCAGAAGTAACATTATATGAACAAGGACTCTTTATTTCCCTTCTGTGACAATGAACACATACATTGACTTACAGTAACTATTGTGCTCCTCGGGGCTAATTACAGCCGACTAAAGTAACCTGACTGCCCTTAAAGCAACACTTTTCTGTAACTGCAGCAACATGTTGATACTTCTCCCACATATCAGGAGGGACTTCACAACAAACCCACAAGTGTTCGTCACCACCTTCCCTAAAGGCCATGTGCAGCCAGACTGTGGGTGTGTAACCTCACTAGTTAAAAACATAGTGACTATATTAATTCATATATGTTATACAGTTTAACTATACTTAAAATAAATGTAGAAATTTGATGGACACAGATGGACAGTGTAGAAGTCCTGCCCTGAAAAGACTGCTCAGTGTTAAAGTATGTTAGCATGATCTGGAAAATATTAGGGCTGGGACTTTAACACGTTAATTACAATTAATTAATTACAGAAAAAACATTGAGTTAAAAAATAATGCATTTAATCACACCTTTTTCAGTTCCCTAATTTCTGGCACACCCGTAACACTGATGCATACTCCAGCCCAGTAGGTGGCAGTAATGCACCTAAAGTCTGTTTGCCAGCCACAAAGAAGATGCACAGAACTCATTGAGTGATGTCAGCACAGAAATATCAGACCAACATGGCAGCTCAGTCACAAATTTTCTCTTTTAATACAAAAACTATTCAGCAAAAAGAATTTCAGAAAGTATCTGAGGCGAGAAATAAGCTGCTGAATCTGTCGTCGTCTTAGTTCAACAATGGCTAGTTTAGACGCTTGAGGAATGCTTTGCGATGCGTCGAACCTCCATTCCCCGCTCCACATTTGCATAGATGAGACTACTTTATGCAAATGAGCTCTGGGGCCACACACCTTAGCTACGACAGTCCTGGTACCAGCAAACGGTGTAGCCAGCCCACAATAGACCGCTTATCAAGACAATGAAAGTGCTTGGGTTTACAAAAAGTCTTAAAATGTTGAATATAACGTTAATTGCACTTTGAGTTTGCAGCAATCTGTGAATGTAGCAGCCAGATGAAAAATGAACAGATAAATATAAATGAAACACACATTTTTGTTGTTTAACATCACGTATATTTCTATTCATCAATTCAGTCGTCAACCAACGTTTATTTGAACTGAAAGACTTTATTTATAGTGTCAAATATTGCTATTTGACAAAAATGTGATTATTGCGACAATGCCTCTAATTAATTTGATTATTTTTTTAATCACAGCGCACCACTTGAAAATATACAATTAAATTATTATTAATGATAAAAGAGAAGGTTGCTAAAGTTTACTATAGCCTGGAGGAAGAGCTGCAATCAAGAATCACTTAAATACAAAGATGCCCAAATCTTGCATTTACACTTTTAAACTTTAACTTTTCTAATGTTTTAGAACCTGAAGATTTTTCAAAAATACATGTCAACTTTTACATGAAAATATACACCAATATGCTTTCTTTGTAATGTCTTAAACTCAGCGACAAACAGTGAATGAATTATCGGTCGATCAGTGATATTCATCAGTGTATATTTTTCTTGTATTAGTTATTCAGAGTGGAAGAATTGAGAAGAAACGACAAAAAATCCATCAGATTTTTCTAACAAATCTCAGGAACCCGACCAGTGAACTTGCAGGATGGGGGTTTCTGTACTTCTCTTCTTCTTCAGAATCTGTTTCCAGTTCAAACATCTTGAGCTGAAATACTGCAATATTAGACCCAATGTGTAGCATAGAGTAGTCTTACAGTATTTCAACAGTCTTCAGTGAGCTGGCAGCTCAAGCTGAGTGGTGGGTGCAGAGAAGCAGAGATTTCATATCTGCACATTCTAGAGGAAGCAGCAGTGCAGAGTTACATCTAAGACAGCAGGAAGGGTTTATTTTCTTGGAAATTCTTTGTTTTTAGTGTTCAATCAATGACTGAGAAGAACTGAAATGACCCCTTCAGGAACAGACATTGTATGCTAGCTGAGGTTATATTAGTTCTTGGTTCATGTTGGATCATGACAGATACAAGCAAACAAAATGACAGTATATTTGACAACAATGCAACTAAATGCCTCATTGTGTTTACCCATAGTTTTTTATAGTGTCGCAGAAATGAGCTGCTTGCTGCTTTTCTACGTATGTGGCTGATGAGAGCAATGAGAGCAAATCAAAAGTTAAAGGCCATGAAACCAAACCAATGAGCTGAAAGACATTTAAACACTCCATAGAGCTGAGAGGAACTACAGAGTTGGGTGGTGATTCTCTATGGGCTTATTACAGTGAGCTACTGCTTTCACTTTATAACTACATCACAAGTCATTCAATCCATGGTTAACATAAAAGTATTGATTGGAGAAGATTTAACAGTCCTTTGACAATCATCTACAAGGTTTGTTAACACTGCAATAGCAAAACATACATACAGCCTTCACTTTTCATCTGGAACTTACAAAATTGGATGTTTTATAGCTTTTGGATGAATCTTTATCTGACCACTCATTAAACTAGTAGCTTAGATTCATACAAAAATCTTTGTCTTTAATCAAGGCACAGAGTCACGACCTGCTCTAAACTAGCTGTTACTGTTGCTTGTGTCCTCCGAGCTCCCTGTGGACGCTGTCAAGAGGCCAAAACATTTACTAAAAGAGCTCAACTTTATTGTTTTAATGATAATGACACAGCGTGCAGCCCTGTAAAAAGCTGTCAGATTCTGTGTAAACACAAGGCAGCAGAAATCACAGCAGCAATTACCAGTGCCTGCAGAGTTTCAAGGAGTTAGCCACTGTCTCCATCAATACAACATTAGAGATTAGCGGTCGACTTGATGTGTTTTATTGACAAATATTTAAAGTTGATCGAAAATGCAATCACCAGGCAGCCATCGCTACTCAAATTAATGAGTCACTTACGTTTATTTCTCTCTTACAGTTTCTGATTTTTAATTTCATTTCTCTTTTTTACTCTTTTTTCAGGCAGCCAGATGCTCTCCTATACAGATTCATGTAATCACTCGCTTTTCCATGGGCATCATTTCCTTCAGCTCTCTAGCAGGAGACTAACAGCTGAAAGACGTTATTAAGATGACAAGGCTGCTGTACAATTTGCTCAATGTGAAGAGTGCACTCAACTTCCTGTTGACTCACACCAAGCGGGAATCGACATCAAGTACGTCAAAAAGGAGGGAAGAGGAGAGGGGTGATGTGATGCTGCCTTCAGGGCCGCTGGGAAAAGTTGATGGAAAAAACTGACAGGTAAAGTTTTCATGTGAACTTGGCTTGCTCTTGATCAGAATTGCTAAACATTTCTGTTTCATGTTGTACGGCACTAGAAACATTTTTATCCACAAAAGAAAAACTCACAACCTTGCTTTCTTCTTCTCTCCGCCATCCCCCAGCTGGATAACGAGCACATCCTTGTTGCAGCTGCAGAGTTTAGAGGGCAGAAGAAGAGTTTGTTCTGTCAGATTTTCCCCGTGTGGCCTGAATGCACCACGAGACAGCAGAGGGTGGAAAGGGCGGGTCTTTGCCTCTTCCTCTCTTCCTCCCTCCCCGGGCGTGGCAGCATCAACACCTCAGGGCTTCTTTTCCCCTTCTCTCTGATATCCTTTCCTGCCCCCCCCCCCTCCGTCTCCCCCTCCTCCTCTACCCCCTAAGGCCCTCCCTGGGTTTTTGCCGTTTGATCGGCCCTACATGAGCTGCAATTCCCTGCTTGCAACTTCTCTGTTTTTTTGGGGTTTTTTTGTAGATGGGGGGTGTTGTAATGAATTTACAAGCCACGCATACAGACACATGGGCAGGGTTGAGACACACTTATACACACAGAGAATGACTGTGTGTGAGAGAGATGGGGAGAGCAAGCGACTGTGAAGTTAATTAGAACATCCTGTGTCTAGTTCTCTCTCTCCCTCTTTCTCCCCCCCCCCTCTATCTCTGAGAGGCTTTGATGTGGCTTAGTGCCTGGAAACGTAATGAAAAATGTATAATAGCCGTTCCGTTCACTGTCTCTCCCTTCTTTTCTTTCTTCTCCTCCCCTCCCCTACCTCTCCCTTGCTATCCTGGGCCCTGCCTCTATGACACGGTGCTTTTATGCTACAAGGGGCAAGTTTCCAAAAGCTACTGAGAAGAGCTGTCCTCTTACATTTAAAAATGACGTTTCTCCCCCAGAGTGGAATTTTCAGGTTGCTTTATGAAGATCTCGCAGTTTCTCAAAACCGACTCATGACTGTGTGTTTCCATCAAGGATGTCCAGATCTGAGTCCATTAATCCAAACCCTAGAAGTTCTGTTCCAAAACTTGTGTGTCAGCTCAAAATATTGTTATTTCTATTATGATTTGTATTAAGGTGTGATATACATAAGAGTTTCTGCAGCTACCATTGACTTGATAACGCAAACCACAAGAGAGAAGAGCTATCAGTCTGTTTACGTGAAGTCGACTCCCCCCACCTCCTCCAAATGATCTTTAATTAAATACAGATACTGTAGAGAACACACGAACCAGACAACAGATGAGTTTTATTTTTGGTTGTTTATTAGCAAGTTACTCACAGAAATGCAAGTGAGTATTGGCAGCTGAAATCACCAGTGCCCTCAAGATTTGTCAGGATCAAAACGGGAAGCTGCCACCTGAAAGTTTTGTACACTGATCTTTGCTAATAGAAAGAGAAGGGGGGGGAGGGGAGAAAATGTGTTAATTAACATCTTAGTGTTGTGAATCACAATTTTGCCAACCTCAGTCAGACAATCTAGTGAGGACAAACAGTTTTTCTCATTCACACTCATTTTCCCTCCTGTTAACAGTGAAATGTTCACACAGGCCAAATGTGTAGTTTTGAAACACTTGGAAAGCTGGAAGTACAGAGTAACAAAGGACTCGGGAGATTTTTATTTTAGTTGATACTAGCCCGTTCAAAGGCTGGACAGGTGCTTGATGGTTAGCACTTTTGCCTTGCAGCTAGAAGATTCATGTCCCGGCCTTCCTGGAATCTTTCTGTTTGGAGTTTGTATGTTCTCCCTATGCATGTGTGGGTTTTCTCCAGGCTCTCACTGTCCAAAAATATGCTGTTAATTGGTAACTTTAAATTGTCCGTAACTGTGAATGTAATTGTTTGTTTCTATGTGTAGCCCTGTGATAGACTGGTGGCCTGTTCAAGATGTCCCCTGCCTTCACCCTAAGTCAGCTGGGATACACTCCAGCCCCCGCAACCCTAATGAGGGTTAAGTGGTGTATAGATGATGGATGGATGGATAGATGGATGGATGGATAGTTCATTCAAAGGCTGCACAGTGGCTTGGTGGTTAGCACTTTTGCCTTGTAGCTAGAAGATCCTTGGTTTGCGTCCCAGGCTTCCTGGGATCTTTCTGCATGGCGTTTGCATGTTCTCCCTGTACATGAGTGGATTTTCTCTGGGCTCCCACAGTCCAAAAACATGTTCATGTTGACTGGTAACTCTAAATTGTCCATAGGTGTGAATGTGAGTGCACTTGTCTGTCTCTGTGTATCCCTGTGATAGACTGGTGACCTGTCCAAGATGTCCCCTACCTTCACCATAAGTCAACTGGGATAGACTCCAGCCCCGACGCGACCCTGATGAGGATGATGCAGTGTATAGATATTGGATGGATAGATGGATAGTCCATTCAAATATGTCCATTCCTTCTAGACTTTGTCAAATGATATCCATGTCATATTTTCTACACACCAGAAGACATATCAGGAGCGAAATAAGCACTGAGCATTTCCTCCTTGAACATGCAGTGTGCTGATGACAGTCTCAAAAAACACAGATTCAGACCTTCAGCATTTTATACTTGAAAAATGTAAGGACTCAGTCCTGTCAGCTCGCAGAGTGGAACTTTCTGTATCATTATTCTTCTTCAAAATTGGTTTCTGGGGTGAACATGTATGGCTGAATTACTCCAATAGAGTAGTTACTAATAGTCTTTGGGCAGCTGTGGCTCAGGTGGCAGAGCTCGTTGTCCACTAATCGCAAGGTTGGCAGTTCTGTCGCCATTGGTATGTGAATGTTTGTGTGGAAGTGCTTTGAGTACCACTTAGGCAGAAAAGCACACTATAAGTGCAGACTATTTACAGTTTACAGTGTTTAAACACATGTGAGCTGATGTGCTCAACCTGCAGCAGGTGGGGAGGCATGGGTGAAGAAGGAGGTGGGGACATCATGGATGTGCACCATTCAGAGTAAGCAACAGCGCAGAGTTACATGTAGGCCATTTTCAGGCAGCACATAATTATCTTTGTGAGAAAAAAAATCTAAATTCGTAGCTTTGATAAACCGAGAGGAATGTTTAAGGGTCAAATCAAAGAGGGATTTTAAAATGTCAAGATTGGACATCTCTAGTTTCATTAAAGTTATTGAGTGGGTTGGCCACTGACTGCAACAATCCGTTATTCGTGATTATGCTTGAAATACGACCAAGTACTTGGGTTAAGTAGAAAACAACTACATTTTCACTTCACGGGGGAAACAAAAAAGTGCAATTCAGCATGTTTTGTGGAGTTCCATTCACAATATATGTGAGTGGGGTTAAAATAACTTTAAAGCATCTCTACTTTCTCAGCACAAACTTACAAAAGTTGTTGCGTGTTGATCCCCACAGTTCCAGACTTGTTAGTGGCTGGGAGAAGGGCGCTTTAGAAAATGTTTCATGATGTTGTTCAGTGATCTGCTAAGCCCCTCTGTTGTGAACCGTACTGACCTCTCAGCTCCGATGCTGCTGCATTGATCTCTAAGTTGTCTGACAAAACAAACACAAACTCCTTCATTCGGCTGTATAGACATTACGTCTCAGGTTTCCCAGAGCTCTGTTGTCCCAGTCTGCATTAAAACACAAGCATGTCAGATTTATCCACTTCGGATACAGTTTCCAAAGAGCTCAGTTTCCACCTGTCAGAAATGCCAGATTAGTGAGGTTGAAACAGAGACGATTTTTCAAAATAAACCAGCTTACTGTGCATTTACCAAAAACAGGCCTAAGGGAAAAAGAGGCTACATGCAGATGTTAATCTATCGCACAGCAGTTTTCAGTATCATGAGGAAGACAATCATTTTTCAATCAACAGTGCTGAGGTAAAGAGTAGAAATACGGCTGTCATGTTAAATTAAAAGTATACGACTGGCCAAAGCAGGGCATTGCTGGATGCACTGCTGCAAAAAATTGTAATGCTTTTGATAGATGACACAACTTTTTTTCTTTTTTTGCCTTGGCACCCCCACTGCGTCAGTGCACAGCCCTGAAATTGACATGGATGAGGAGCTGTGTGTTTCCACTCAGGACTCTCGCTGCTTGTCTGTCTGAACACGGCTGTGGCATGGACACAGAACAAATGTCACTTTTTGCCACATAGGCTGACTCTCTTTATGTTTCCACCTCCCTCCTGTCTCGACCCTCCCATTACAGCCCTTCCTCCCTCCCTCCTGCCCTACCTACCTCCTTCCTCCCTCGGCGGTCGCTTTCTGCCAGTCAGCACATCCCCAGGCGGGGAGGGCTGTTTGATCTGAGCCTCTCTCCCCTCTTTCTCTCTCTTTCTCT
The DNA here is from genome assembly GCF_022539595.1 of Amphiprion ocellaris. Lineage (NCBI taxonomy): Eukaryota > Metazoa > Chordata > Actinopteri > Pomacentridae > Amphiprion > Amphiprion ocellaris. Next base: position 13,894,833 of record NC_072771.1, on the reverse strand, counting down.
CTAGCTCTCAGTCTCGTTCCTTTCAGCGGCTCACTCTCTGTTGATTCGCCACTCTCGCAGAGAAACGGTCTCTATTACTTACCGTCAAGTCTAAGTTCAAAGATGACATTCTCTGACTTTACTAAGGCCCATCAATTGGACTCAGTGAAGTGGATGCAGTTGGGAGAGCAAAATGAAAACTAAGGAAAAAAAAGAAGTTCTAGCTTCGTGTAAGGTACATGAGTGACATTACAGCCAGGAGGAATTGGTGTCAAATGCAATCCATCAGCAGAGATCACCATCATGTGGCTATTAACATGTTTTGGCCATGCTGATCATCAAACAGGATGTGAAGAGCCATCATCCACCCACCAGTTTTCCACTTCTTACACATCACGTCTCATCGAAGGGAGGATTTTTTTTTCACCTGCTCATTAACCATCCTCCCTGTTTGCGGTTGCAGCTTCGCCACTGTACCTGTCATCTCTCATTCAAATCAGCATCTCCCATCTGTAGCCTCCCTCATTTCATTTCAGCTTGTTCATAAAGAGGAGACTCAATTTTGCCTCTCCTTTTTTCTCTCCACTGTCTCTGGCTGCTTAACTATATCCCTGAGCCCGTTTTGAGCTCTTAGGCATGTGCTTCGATGAGCACACGGCAAATACATTAGATAAATCAGCACCTTTCTCTCCTCTCTCTCGTTCTCCCTCCTCCTGCTGGGTTTGAAGAGCTATATTTGTTAGCAGATTTGTTTGCAGATTCATCTCCCCTCACCGAGGCTTGTCTCAGTTTGTTACCAACCGCTTCATCTCGCTGCCTCTCTCGCCAAGGAGTGGAGAGAACATTCAGCGTCTAGATATTTCTCTCTGCTTCAAACAGCTACCTGAGTTCCCTTAATCTCCATCTCCATTTGAAAACTGCTCAACTTTCTCCGTCTTTCAATAAAGGTAGCAGGGAAAGAGGAACGTTTGTGCACAATCTGTGCAACTTGTTGGCTAATGGATGTGACTTATGGAACATTAGCTCACCAACACAGACATCTTAATTCTTATGGATGGAAAGAACATCTTTTCCTTCCCCTCTGTTTTTTATTCCCCTCTCCTTGCGCTCTCCATCTCTCCTGCTCTCCTGGGACCTTCCCTCCATCATACTTAACTCCTCTTCAAAGCCATCTACTCCACCTCATTCCCCCTCCACCCTGCGTCTCTCTCCCTCTCATCACTATTTTGGTTTTATGAGTTGGATGTCCTCTGTCTCCTTTATGCACCCATCCACCATTGCAAAAGTAAAGTTGAACACACACACACACACACACACACACACACACACACACACACACACACACACACACACACACACACACACACACACACAAATACCTCCCTCCCCGTCCCTTCCCTCCATGTCCTCGTTGGGTTGAGCAGAAGGTCGTAGTCATCAGCAGTCCATTAGGCCACAAAGGCAGGAGCTGTGCTGCTCCACCGGAGTGCAATGTGCTGTTCTGGAGGCGACGGGGGCAGAACACAGAGAGGTACTGACTGGACCGACACCACCAGCAGGCAAACAGTGCTGCTCTTTCCACTGGTGGCTGAATATAATGGCCCCGTGGTCCCTGCCAGTGGAATGATGTGCTTCATTCTTCCACATCTCACTTTAGTGACACTTTAAATAGAAAAGTAAAACTTCATGCTCTCAGTAAATAAAACTTTCACATTCACATTAAGTCAATGATGGTTGACATTTTAACTGTGTACCAGCAACTACAAGGTGAAACAGTTTCTCAAGAGTCTCCTTCTTCTTATCTGTATTCAATCAGTGAAACGACAGACTGAAAAAGAAATCAGAAGAGAAATCAACGTTTAAACATTTTGCAAATAACTTCAATTGATTTGTAATCCTTTATTCCGGTGTTCGTTGCCAGCTAAAGATATAAAATGCACATACCCGACGCAACCACTGAAGGCCCTGAGGTACTATTTTTCCCTGTCAGTGTTTTACTGTGAGAAATTGTGTCTATCTAAAAACTAAACTTTCTGCCAAAGTTAGAAGAGTTTAGTTTTTCTTTATCACACTTGAGAGATTTGTGTATTTGTGTTTTTGTCCTTGCTTTTATTTCCAGTTGGAGGTGGGTGGGGTTCTGCAGAGAAATGTGCTGCAGTATTTGAATCTAAATGTGATGACAGTTGTGGGCTGCCTGTTACTGTCAAGCAAATCTGATCAAATCACACTACGCAGTCCTGAAAGAAGCAGATTAGCTGAGCGACGTGGTGCAGAAGCACTGTTGGTCGGCTGGTCTGGACTGAAATATTGAAACAACTATTTGATGGACTGTCTTGACATCTTGCACAGACATTTAGGATCCCCAGATGATGAGCACTTACAACTCTGATGTTCCTCTGACTTTCCTTCAGCGTCACAATGAGGTTGACATTCCATTTTGGATAAAATGTTTTTACTTCTATGTCTTACACACACTGAACCCCCCTGGTTATGTTAACTTTGATCACTTTTGGTGACTTGTCATCCACCACCATCATTACATCAAATTTTTATTGGCCCAAAATTTTGCTTTATGGTAAAAACTTGCAAGACAATAATCATTCCCTTAAAACTCAGCTGCACTTTGTGTTTAGTCAAGATTGACATATGCTAGCAAGCTAACATAGAAAAGAAAGATGGTGAACATAGTAACAACATATCACCAAACATTGCCATATTGCTATTGTCATTGTGAGCATGTTAGCATGTTAACACCAGGATGTGGTTTAAAGCACCACTGTAGATCCAGACTTTGTCTTTCTGAGGGTGAAGCTCTCAATAAGGATGAAGAATGTTCACATTTGACTGCTTAACACGAATAACACCTGGAAGTTTTCTGGGGCTTTAGCAACATCAGATTCCACCTGTATGTCAAGTATGAAGAAGGACTTAAACATATAGTAGCAACGTTCATGTAACTCATGTAATAAACAGAAGGAAAAGCAGAATTTTCTAGTGATGATGTAGCTTATTGTTGCATAACTCTATTAGGTCTGCTTAGAATTTTAATATACACCAGGAGTGTCAAACTCATTTTAGTTCAGGGGCCAAGTTCAGCCCAATTTGATCTCAAGTGGGTTGGACTAGTAAAATCAGAGCATAATAACCTATAAAACGCCACAACTTCACAGTTTTGTTTTACTACATTCTGAACACATTCACATCTAAGAAACTATCTTTTTACAAAACATTATGAACAAACTGAAATTTGTTGAGATAAATTAATTCACCTTCAACAACATTATGCCTGAGTTTATCATTTACACATTACAAATTTCAGATCACAGTGTTTCTCTAAAGGCACAAAGCATTTAGTGACAGGTATCTGGAACTGAATGATATAGTTTTTTACTTTAAACAAGACAAAAAAAACCCCACAAAAACGAGACAAAATATTCCAAAAATGAGACACAAAACTGCAAACGAAAGAAACACAAAAATGAGATGAACCACATGAAACAAAACAAAAAAAAGAGACAAAAAAATTGACAAAAAAGTTACAAAGCGACAAAAAATGGACAAACACAAACAAGACAAAAAATGAGAAAAGTGAGAAACAAAACAACAAAAACAATATACAAAGCAATGAATAAAGCAAAACACAACATGACAAAAATGACACAAAAAACACAAGCGAGACAGAAAGGAAACACAAAGTGATAAAAACGAGGAACAGAACAACAAAAAAGACAAAAACCAACAAAAACAAGACAAAATATTACAAAAATGAGACACAAAATGACAAAAGTATTTTACTTTATGATCAAAACAACCTTGTCATGGTCAAGGAATTATTTTAGATGTATAGTTTTTCAAATTTACAACATGTCTTCTCTGTAATTTTTACATTTTACAAACTCATCCCACAGGCCGGATTGGACCCTCTAGTGGGCCAGTTTTGGCCTGTGAGCCCCATGTTTGACACCCCTGATATACATCAATCAGACACAACATTAAAGTCACTTATACGTAAAGTGAATAAGACTGATCATCTAGTTATAATACAATGTCCTGCTAAGTTGTGATATTCATGTGGATGTTGCTTTAGCACATACTGCCCATTTAAACATCATTCCAGACCAAGCACACCTGCCATGGCAACAGCCCTCCCCATGACTCTACCAGCACCGCAACGTGCCCAGACTCGAGGAACACGACAAAGTACCCAAGGCATTGGCTCTGCTTTCAAACTCCTCAGAGATCAATCAGATCAAGCATGTACCAGCTCGATCCACATTTATGGAGGCCCCACACCGTAACACACAGTCCCAGAGCCAGACACCACCTGACACTGCATCTAGTAACAAGTGGTGAATAAAGTATCCACAAAAGTCATAAGGTTGTTCAGAAAAATAATTGGCTATGCTCAATGAACCCTTCTTTACTATTTCATATTGCTGGTAATGATGCTTCTTTTTCAAAAGCATAATTTTGTAATTGCTGTGAAGTACAGACTGTGATACCAAATTCTCTGATCATACACAGTAAGTACTTGAGTAAGCTTTGAGAGGACATTTTATCATTTTTCCTGTTTCAAATGCAAATTCTACACCAAAAAAAGGTTAATCCAGAATATGCAATTAACACTTCATACTTCATATCAGTGATGTTGAGTTTAGGGTGTGGGAATTGGTTCTTATGCTCCATTTAGAAGGTCAGCTGCCTGCAAAGAATATGATAAGAGTTTTTATTTTTTTATGTTGGTTGTTTTTCGAGTGTGTTTTATATTTTTGGCCCACACTGTCAGAAACAAATGGTGAAGTATGAATATAAAAGTGATCATCATGGACTAAAGTATTCCTTTAAGGCATCACCTTGGTTCAGCAGCAATCTTCCACTACACTGAACTTGATGACACAGGATGGCTGAGTTTACAGCCTGCAGCCCTTGTGCTCTATTGGATGAACAGTTTGGACTTATTTGCAGTTTTTGCTACTTTCTACATTCATTTATAGAAACTCTCTGTGGAATAGAGGATACACACATGGACAAAATTGTTAGTACCCCTCGGTTAATGAAAGAAAAACCCACAATGGTCACAGAAATAATTTGATGGGGTACCAACAATTTTGTCCACGTATGTATATGAGATATTTGCCACTGTGACCTTCTTAGGCACACATTCATGGCTCAATTTCAGCTCTTCCACTATGTTCACCAATTTAGGCATTATAATCACAAATAAAGCTGACTGACAATGCCAAACACTTCCTGCCAAAGTAGTATTTAAAACCTAGAAACTGAAGCTCTAGTTCCATTATCAGACACACAGGTCACAGATGGTCACAGATGATAGGCCCTTTAACGCCTGTTATTATTTCCGGCTCTTCCCTGTGTGTCCTTTACCCTTTCCTCCACATGGTTTTGTTGATGAAGTGGCAACTCAGCTCCAATCAGCCCAACCCACCGACAGACAACAAGACTCAGGGCAACAAAAACTAACTGCAGCCATACCTTGTTCATCAAGCAAGGCTAATGAGCTTGTCCCATTCTGGGAAGCAAACATCAAATTAAACTTTGTTCTCTGAAACACGGACATTGTTGCAAAAAGAAAAAACAAACTGGCATAAGCATTTAGAAACTTGTTTAAAATGGTGTGTCAACTGTTTGTGAAATGCTGTCATCCAAATGTCACGGCAAACAGAAACCCAGTGTGCCAGATGCTGCCTGAAAATGAATGCATTTATGTTACAAACACAATTAACTCACACCACCAATGACAGGTGCCATTGTTACCTGCTGTGTGAGTTTTACTGTGGTTCGGTTTTCCATTTTTCTCTTCAAATGCCTGAAGACGCCATTATAACAGACATGATGTGACGAGACATCTTTTAGTAATTGGCTTCCTTTCACACTGTGTGTATGATAGTGCAAGTGATGCCTCATTAAAGCCGTTATTTGTGCCTAATGCATGTCAGAAACACAGTATGAGAGTATGTTTGGACTGTATGTGCAGCTGCAGTCCCTGTCCCATACCTCATGCAGTATGTGTGCACATCTCCAGTTCTGGAATTTCTTGTTTAATTTCAGTGTCAGTGCCTCGCAGACTTCGCTAACCTTTAGAAAATGGCACCGGCTGTCCGTTTGCCTGGCAAGAATTCCAAAAGAATGGAGTGTGCCGCCAGTAAGGTTTTCTTGGCTCCCCTCTGTCTGAATTACTCTGTTTTGGTCAATCACTCGATCCATGTTTATGTGGGACTCAATTTTCTGTGATTGATTCTGCATCTTACTGCACACACCCACATCTTGAATTCAGGACAAGACTTTGGAAATTGTCAGCCATCGATTCTCAATTCACCCACTCCCGATGGCAAAATTTGTCTTCACATTCTTGTCATGGGGGTGCAGCTTAATTAGTTTTTAAGATTTGTTCCACTTGGACACAAATGACAGTTAATAGTTCTTGTGGGACTTTGCACACAGTCTGTTGTGCTATTGCAATGGCATGTAGCCCAGCTGTGAATGCAAGATGTCTTAGTTTTTGCAATGAATTGATTAAGTTGCCAGAAGGCTCCAATTGAAGGAAACCTCTTATTTTATTCCCCGACAAACCATTTCACGAGCTATGCCTCAGGCTTTCTGAAACACAAGCCAATCTTAACTTTTACAGCATACATTCAATTGTACTCATTTAGCTAAAGCACTTGCATCATCTGGATCTTGATTTTTTTTTTTTAAATGTAAGAGATCGTGAGCAGCTAATATACCAAACTTACAAGCAACTATAAAGGAGTGTGAGTTGTAGAACAATAGCAAAATGTATGCAAAACGGATTTTAGGTACCTAGGCCAAACTTCCAGGAGCCACAGGTAAAGTACAAAGTTGGCATTTAAACAATGGAATGACCAGTATGTAAATTTGTTACTGTAATCATTGCAGACCTGCATTTTTGCATCCAAAGCTCTCCGTCCTCTCCAGACTAACTGTTCTTATGGTTGACCCTCAGCTGACAAAATGACAGATTGGATGTAGAGGGTTTCTGACCTCCGAAAGCCAGCAAAGGCGAGTTCGTACGCCCTAAAAACCAGGCTACAATCAGTCTTTTCATCCTCCACAGTTATATTTCTGGAGGACGTATTGGCATGAGAGGAAAGTGTGTCAGAAAGGTGACCGCAGCGCCTGGTGTTTGGCAAGAACAGAGTGGAAAAACAACGAATGGAACCTCCGCTCTCTTCCTCCTCCACTTTGACACCCCACTTCGTCTCCTTCCCCCTCCTGTTTATTCTCTTTCACATTGGCCTCTTTTGTCGTCTTTCATCCGCTCTTTCCTCCGAGCTTGTTATTGTTTTCTCTCTGTCGACATCCCTCTCTTTCTGTTGCTTAGCCCGGTTCTCTTTTTAACCTCCCCTTCTCTTGTGTCCCTGCTTCCACCTTTCCCATTCCTTACTTTCTCACCAATCTCCCTTACGATGTCTTCTCTCCCGCCCTCTCTCCCTTTCTTCATGTCTTTTTGGCCATGGTCCCATTTCCCCAATTGGCTTAGTGGCAGTCTAATCATTCTCCGACACCCCTGCTGTCGTCTCTTCTATCTCTTCGCCTGCCGCCGCCCTAATCCTGTGATCAGTAAATACCCTTCTTCAGCACACAGTGCTTCTCAGCAGTCCACTGCCTTCTTTCCTTTGAGGGGAGTAAAGGATTCTGTTGCAAACTCCTTGGGCACTCTAGTGGACTGAAAAACTTATGAATTTGTTCAGCTGTTCACTCTGACTCCATTGCATCAGTTTGGTGGTGAAACACTTTAATTAAGCAATAACTACAGACAGGAAGAAAAAAAGGCTCAATGTGTGCTTATCAACTGATAATATTGCACTTTAACCCACTGCTTCAAGGTCAGTATGATTTGTAATATTTATGTAACTCCAGTCTTGCCAATAACAACCTCCACACTGCATAAATATCTCCTCCCTAAAAAGTCATTCAGTAAGGTCACAACAATTCACCAGTTTATATTGCAAGTTAGTCAACTTCTTCCAGGAGTTTTAATGTTTATTTCTGCCTCCTTCAAAATATTAAGCTGAAATAAGACTGTATAAGAGTCACACTTTCTTTATGTCCAGCATTGATGGTCTTAAAGAACTACTGCACACAGAATCCGTCGCTGTAAACGTTGCATCTCTACTGCAATGGAACACATTAGTGCTAGTGCTGATAATGACATTTGACCTATTTTATATAAATCAGCATGTCGGGGGTTGAAAATTACTCATCATGCCATTTACTGTTTTAAAATATTCTGAACCTTGCAAGGCTAATGCTGACAAAGAGGCAACCGTTTAGAAGTTTGCTACATCATGAAACTTATATAAAAAAAATAATAGTGCCCGCCCTCTTATCAGAGGTCGCCTTCCTTCCTCAGCTCCTCCACTCGTGTGGGAGTCTGAAACTATTTTTCAAATACATCCTGATCAAGACTTTACAGGAGTTTATGCCACTCGTTGCCAATCTTCTGTTTAGAATTGTTCGATTTTGGCGCAATGGTACCAAATGGCACAAGGACGTGGTGGAGCTGAGGATGCTGACCAAACTGCTGGCCATCATGGACAACACCTCCTAGCCCCTCCATAAAACTGTGGACAATTTGAGGAGCAGCGTCAGCAACAGAGTGATACAACCCCGCTGCTCCAAGGAGCATTACAGGAGGTCATTCCTCCCCACAGCAATAAGACTTTTCAATCTGTCTGCATCTGGCAGTTCACACTCTCTGCCTGCTGACTAAACCACTGTACATACCGTACACCTTACATTCTAAATGTTATTCACGACATCTGTAAACTATCTGCACCTATTTATATCATTGCACATCTAAGCACATCCTCATTTGCACATTATGTTCAATAGCACATTTCTGTATCACTCTTGTATATTCTTGTATATATTGTTAATTTTTTCTTTCTATATTATATTTTATGTTATTCTTTTCTATTTTATTTTATTTTAATCAATTTTATTGTATCTTATTTGATTTTATTTTATGTTACCTTCACTTTATACCTGACCCTAATATTCTGTGTTGTCTTGTTGTTTACCCCCTTGTTGCTGAATACCAAGCTACTGTAACAACAGAATTTCCATCTTTCAAAGTCTAAGTATAAGCAATGGTTTGGACTTATGTTTTCATGGTTGTAAAAGCATCACCATACTTCTTTATTTCCTTTCAGACTCTCATTCTACCCTTCTTGTAGCTAATATTGCTTTGCCACACAGAGACTGTCCCCATCCTCTCTTGCACTTGCATTGCCTCAGCTCTGAGAGCTCGAGCTTCAGGCTAGAACCAACAGCACAAATTGACGTTGCTCCGGACCACCATGGTCCTCTACAATTTTTGTCTGGGGTGGGGATGTCAGTGAGCAACTTCTGCTTCATGCACTCAGAACTGTGGGTAGTGTTATACCTTTAAATTCCTCTTTTCTTTACTGAGAAACAGCTATAAGTTTTCCATAAGCTGCTGTTTGCTCTACAGTTACGAAATGCAGCCTACAGTAAACATAAACCGACTGACCTGTTTGACACTAATGACAAACTTATCAACAGAAGATTGCTAGAAGTTTATAGTCACAGATTTGCAAGTATGATAAAGAAAGAAACATAACTGTCTAGTTGTTGAACTTGCACAGAAAGAAAAGTGTTTTTCCAAGTATTTCCTATCTGTATTTTTCAATTTTAGCATTTGAACACTAAAGGTTTTCAGGACGTGGGCTAACGTAACATTATCTTGAATACTGAGATTGACTGGAGTTGCGGGAGTGTGAATTTTAACAAATCCAACACAGCATGATAGCCGCTTACCCCTGATAGCACTAAGGACAGTGGGGGAAATCTACACAGTAGCTGAATTATGGTAAGTAGAACTTGCTTTCTACCCTAAGCTGTAACCACACAAAATAAAATGCTCCAGAACAGAACTACAGTTACTACTGTAGCTGATGAGATAGTTAGCTTGATAGTTCAAACAAATCTTTATATGTGATCCTTAAGACTTTTGTCCTAGAAATGATGATAAGTCACCCAGAAAGGTTGGACCAATGGGCTGTGTCTATCAGCAGGTCTGCATTAGGCATCAGAAGAATTGCCCAGTAATTTTAAAAATCTGAAATTTCACAAAAATTGACAGGGATTCTTCTTCTTCTTAGGTTTCTTGCTTAATCGCGTTGACGACCATGCCTTTCCACTTTTCTCTGTCATACGTTGCATGTAGTACAGTGTTGGCCTTCGATGTATTTGTCCAGTCCTTGATGTTGTCAATATATGTCATTCTCTGGCATCCTTTTGCTTTATTCCCTTCTATTTAGCCTGGTATTGCAAGATTCTCTATACTATTCCTCCCACTTGACTCGGATACAGAATGATTGATGTCCAACTAAAAATCTGTGTAACACAACCATTGTAATAATCAGGAGATATAGAATGAGCTGCATCACTAATCAGTGACTATCATCTGAAAATGATACCACAGACATTGTGCTACTTGTACAATCTACACTACCGTTCAAAAGTTTGGGGTCACCTAGACAATTTCATGTTTCCCATGAAAACTCACATTTTTATTCATGTGCTAACATAATGGCACAAGGGTTTTTTAACCATCAATTAGCCTTTCAACACCATTAGCTAACACAATTTAGCATTAGAACACAGCAGTGATGGTTGTTGGTAATGGGCCTCTGTACCCCTATGGAGATATTCCATTAAAAATCAACTGTTTCCAGCTAGAATTGTTATTTACCACATAAACAATGTCTAGACTGTATTTCTGATTAATTTAATGTTATTTTCATTGAAAAAACTGCCTTTCTTTCAAAAATGAGGACATTTCTAAGTGACCCCAAACTTTTGAACTTTAGTGTAGCTCTGAAAAACAGGCCAGCAAGTGTTTCATGCTTGGCACTGGGGTTATCAGTGGTAGTATGAGTTTCTGTAACAGCCCAAACAGTGACAAAAACATTGCATAATATCATCCTCTATGAATGGCACCCAAATAAAATCCTTGTTTGCTGTTTTACTTGATTAAACTATATTTTAAACTTTAAGAACATTAAAAGAAGCTTGATGAAAACCGGGAGCACATTTTTTGGTAAGATGAGCCCAAGATAAATTTGTTCAGCTCAAATGGGATCCTGCATGTTTGTTTTGATCCTGTTGAAGACTGCCAGAGTACATACGTAGTCCTGACAGTGAAGCACAGAGCTGGGAGCGTGACAATATGGGGTGTTGGGGAGATGACATTTATAGATGGCACCATGAATGTTTGTGATACACTCTGCAGACGCTCGACATATGAGGCACATTCCAGCATGATAACGATCCAAACCATACTGCCAGAATCAGACAACAGTTTCCAAAGAAGAAAAAGTCAAAACTGTGACTTGGCCAACTTTGTCTCCTGACATGATTCTAATAGACACCTTGAGGGTATTTTTGTTTTTTTAGTTATTTTTTTGGCCTTTTACGGCTGTACTTGATAGGTACAGTGGAGATGGACAGGAAAGGAGGGATAGAAGAGTGGGGGGAAGACACACAGCAAAGGGTTGTGAGCGGGAATCGAACCCAGGACGCTGCGTCGGGGACCAGCCCCTATATATGCGCCGCCCGCTTAACCCATTGAGCTGTTCGGGCACCCCAGCCTTGAGGGTATTTTAAAGAGAAAAGTAGAGCAACACAATCCCTCCAGCAAATAGCAAATGAAAATATGTCTCTAAAAGATGACAGAGCATCTCTCCAGAAACAATGATATGGGTCATTCCAGAATTGGAGGACATTTTACATCCCACCCATCAAATTTCAAATAATCCATGTACAAAATCCTAAAACATGCAGTTATTGTCTAAATGTACTTATCCTGAGACCAAATCTAAAAAGCTAGGAGAAAAGAATGTTTGAAAATATTTTAAAAGTACCAAGTAAGTCTGGAGTTCCGCCCAAAATGCCATTTTTCTCCTGAACTCACCCCCTGACTATCAAATTAAATCTCAAATTAAACAGTTTTAAAAATGAAATTTAGATCTCTTCTTTTAATTGTGGGAATTTTTTTTCCGAATCAACATAACATTTTAAATAAAAATTAGTATGCATGCAACGTGTGCCCCACAACATGCATGCAATCCTGTTAACATAACTATTTTAGCTGGTAGAAGAAGAAGAAAAACAGTGAATCACATGATGTGCTGTAATTGACAACAGTTTGCCAAAAAGAAAAGATAAAGCAAAGCTATGTCCTCGCTTCTATTTTTCATATTTTCAGAACATCATCAGCCTTGATTGAATGTCTCAGTCTAAATCATATGATCAAGAAAAGACTAATTCTTTTTACTTTTTTCTTTACTTTTTTCCATCAGTAAGTTTGTCCTACTGGTCAGCAGTAACAGCTAGCTAAATATCTAGCTTCTGCTCCTGAGAAAAAGCTGACATTTACATTGATTTGCAACCCTGTTACTGTGATTGAAGTAGGGTTAGCAAACAGCAAATCAAATATGGAATAACAATTGTATCATTAATGTGTAAACTGAGCCAGTCAAGCCTTTGATAGTTCATTATCCATTGTTGATGAATATTTAGCAGAAAATCGTAAAAGAGAAGTTTTTTTTTTTTTTTTAAATGTTGAAACCCAAATGTCCTCCAATTCTGGAATTACCCATATCGTCCATTCTGAGGAGGGCTGAGCCTGTCCTAAAACACAAAGCTGGACATATGAATTACTGACAAAAATAAAAGGTTTGAATCAAAGTAACAAAATGTGTTCAGACTTTAAATACAGACTGTTCTGCTAAGAAATATTGCAATTACTTTAAACGCACAGTATGCGATTTCTGGGGAGGAATGGGGTCTCACAATCAAAACAGTAACAAAATACATAATTTGAAGATATTGTGAACTACCATGGTATTATGAAACTTGTCTTCAACACCTCTACAGATGGAAATCTTAACATGATGCAAGCAGAAATTGTGCTCACGGATGAAGTATCATATTAAAGTTTTATCCACATTAGTTTTAACCACGTAGGCTTACCATCAGATGAGACAGCTATCTATACAGCTGACACTGTGGTGAATTCAGTCGCAGGGTAGCTCATTGTTGTTATCTGTCATAACTTTTCCTACTGGAGTAATCATGAGCCATCGCAAGCAGTCAATAAAACCAATACAATGAAAAAAGAACTGTAAAACCAACATAGAAAGTCATGCAATTTCCAGTGCTTATTGGTTTCCTTACTTTTTATATTTTCTCCACAGGTGCAGTCGTTATTTTAAGGTTATATTCAAAACTGTACCAGCATGAGTTATACATGTCTGATGTTCTCATCCTTCATTTAGTGAATCACATTTAAAACCCAGTGTGCTCAAAGGCACACCAATGTTTCAATTATAATCAGATTAAGGCATTATTATTATCACCATTACACTAATTACTATTAAGACGATAATTAGCGTTGAGATGAAGGAAAGTCACACCTAGACATTTCAATTCCATCAGCTTAAAGTTCAAGAGGAGACTCCCTCCTGGTCCACGTAATCCAGTCAACTAAACCGAAAACTCTTCTTTCTTACACACTAAGGAGCTAATCACTAATCAGTGGGCTCATTATTAACCTAATTAGCTGCACCTGTAGCATTCTGCCTGCAGCTCTCAACTCTGATGCCGGAGTACTCACCAGCAGCATTAAGCCTCCATTCAGAGTCTGAGTGATCATGGCCAAGCCAAGGGGGAACATGGCTGCAGGATTATAGGGCCCATTCCCATAATTAGGCATTAACCCCAGAGGAGGTAATGCCAAAAATCTAATCTATGTTTTATCAGTAGTTTGTATCTGGAAGTCTCCTTTTGGATAACTGACAGTAGTATGAATGTTTTAATTGAACTGTTACCTCAGTCTGGTTATTCATAGTAGTGAGTGACATGTAAATACAGAGGCTACACCGCAGTGTGCTTCTCTCTCCACTAAAGGTAAGCTGGGTAAGGATCCAACCACCTCATGCTCTCAACGGGATGAAGCAGGTAGAGAAGATGAGTGGGTGATTGAATGTATAAAACCTAAGGCTAAATGAATAAATAAAGTCCTTTCTGGAATAAGAATTGCACAGAAAACTGGCACACAAGCGTAACACGAAACAGAGAGAAGTGGTGTTCAGACTGTACGCACTGCAAATTTAGAGCCGACTCCTAGAAAAAGTCTACTCAGATTTCCTATTTTATATTTTACAGCCTTTTTTATTAAATGAAGTTTGACCGGGCGACCCGGTAGCTCAAATGGTTGAAACAGAAACCATAGTCCCTGATGCAGCAGACAAGGATTCACGTCTGACCCATGGCCATTTGCTGCATGTCCTTCCCCTACTCTTCTCCCCATGGTTCCTGTCTCTCTCTTTCCACTTTCAACTATAACAGAGGCAAAAAATAACTTTAAAAAAAAGTTTGACTAAGACACCGTATTGTTTTCTATCAAACACATACGAAAGTTGTAAAAGCAAAGCAACATCTTGTTGATCTGCAAGGGAGTGTATTGGTTCTTTAGTTTTTCTTCAGATGGTCAATTACCACCATTCTCTTTGCAAACCTATCCTGCTTTCATTCATATATGCCATGACCTCGACTTACCATAATGTGAGTGCCTCCTTCTGCTCTTGAAGCAACTGTCATAAGATATCCTAGTATATACACTGTGGTGAATATGTATGTGCCCTCCCACAGAAATCTTCTATTTTTGCATATTTCTCAGACTTAAATGATGATTTATTGAAAGCCTATATCACCCCTGTGAAAAAGTAATTGAACCCTGAACCCAATGACTGATTTGTCCCTCGGCAGCAACAACTGTAGTTTGTGACAGCTTTTGATCAGTCTTTTACATCTCCATGGGGGAATTTTGGCAGAACAATTTTAATTTGGTCATATAAGATGGTTTCCAGCATGAACTGTCTTTTGAAGGTCTTGCTGTAGCAACTCAATTGGACTGATGTCTGGATTTGGAATTGGCCACAAAACCTTAATTTTGTTCTTCTTGAGCCACTCAGAGGTGGACTTGCTTATGTGCTTTGGGTCATTGTCATGCTGCATAACCCATTTGTGTTGACTTTAGGTCATGAACTGATAGTGGATATTCTCCAGGAGGATTTTCTGATAGAGAGCAGAATTCATGGCTCCATTAGTTATGACAAGTCGTCCAGGTTCTGTGGAAGCAAAGCAGCCCCAAACCATCACACTGCCAGCACCATGCTTCACTGTTGGTATCATGTTCTTCTTGTGGAATGCAGCATAAGCTTTACACCAGATGTAATGGACCCATGTCTTCCAAAAAGTTCCACTTTTGACTCATCAGTTCATAGGATGTTATCCCAAAAGTATTGGATCTAATACAAATATTTTCTTGCAAATGCTTAACAAACCTTTATGTTCTCTCGGTCAGTAGTGGTTTGCGCATTACAACTCTCCCATGGGTATTGTTTATGGTCAGTGTCTTCCTTATTGTGGAATCATGTAGATGGACCTTAACTGAGGCCAGTGAGGTCTGCAGATCTTTTGATGTTCATCTGGGTTCTTTTGTGGCCTCCTGCACTAGATGTTGATGCTTTTTGATAAATGTTGGTAGTTGGACTACTCCTGGAAAGGTTCACCACTGTTCCATGTTACTCCATTTGTGGATAATGTCTCTCACTGTGGTTCTTGGGAGTCCCAGAGCCTTAGCAATGACTTTGTAACCCTTTCCAGACTGATAAATGTCAATGACTTTGTTTCGCATCTGTTCTTGAATCTCTTTAGAACGTGGCATCATGTGCTGCCTTTAGAGACCCTTTAGCTACTTCACGGCCAGACAGGTTCTATTTAGTGATTTAGATTCAACAGACCTGGCAGTAATCAAATGTGAGTGAGGCTGGTGAAATTTAACCAAGTTGGCAAATTAATTTGGTCAATTGGTAGACTGGTAGCTAAGGGGGCAATTAGTTATACATAGAGCAAGATAATTTCTATTTTCTTACTGACAGTTTACAACAATTGAGCGCCTTATTGTTAAAAAATAAAACATAGCCTCCATGTAGCACCAAGTCGATGAGCAACTGACCACAGCCAGAAGAGGGCAACTCAACTGATGGCAAACAGAAGACTTACATCGAAATATATGAGAAAATGACTTTACTTCTCACTTGGCTTGTTTCCTCAGTAAACATTTTTCTATTTACTTTATGGTCCCAATCACTTGTTTCAAGACTCTTTTCAATGCTGCATGTAAATTATGGTCCCATTTAGTTCACAAAAGACCAGAGTGTGCTTTATGGTGGAGCTAACTTGTGATTGACAAGTTGGTTCTGTGTGTCGTGTCCTTGAGTTCTTGGTCAGATGCACCCATGCCTTTTCCAGCTTAGTTTTAAAAAAAAAAACAAACTCACCAAATGACACACCAGAACTTAGTGGCTAACATCATGGTGGCTACATCCATCTTTATATACAGTTTGTGACCAAATCAAGGTTCATCCTGGATCATGAATGTTGTGTACCATTACAAACCTTGTGCGTACTAATGCAAACATTAAAACTGGGCAGTGTCTTCTTTTTGCTATTTTTAAAAATACCTGTAACCCCTGACTGAAGTCTTGAACTACTGTTCTTTTATTTATTCTGTAAACACCTATAACACTGAAGTGTCCTTGTTCTTTTATTTTTTGTGAACTGTTCTGTTTGTTTTTCATAGTTTTCCTTGTGGTCATTTCACTTTCATCTTGTCTTTTATCTTGTTTGGCTGCCCTTTTGTAATTTGTCCTAATGTTGTGCAGAACTCAAACCTGCAATGAAACAGTTGGATGTGTAGGACAGTAAAACATGCAGCTGATGTTGAAATGTATATATACAGACACAGGATAGTTTCATGTTTTATTTAAACCCATTACAGGAAAATCAAATGTAGTTGTATTACACTGTTCCCAGATATTAACATAATGAGTTGCAATATTTCTTTATTATCATTGTGAACAAATGAAAAAGAAACTGAGCTATTGATTTGATGTAATTCCCTCGGAGCACCTGGATTTACAGGCTTACTCCTGATGTGTTTTTACTAATGACCATGATGCTATGCAAAAATGAACTTAACAGAGTACAAAAAATATTAATAAGCACAAAAACACATAAGCATATGCCAGCTTTTCTCGAAATTATACCCTGGTGAGTGCATATGCAGGCCAGCAACAGTGTAATTCAACCAAACTAATTCAGAATTTGCGCAGCTGTCCACTTTGACTCAAGAGACAGATTAACATAAGAAGCAGCAGGGACAGCGAGATGCCATGACTCTTAGTCCCAAGTGTGAGTAGAGCCCCAAAAGCAGTAGATCCAACAATTCCCATAATGCAGCTCAATGGCTTTTCTAAATCCTTGCTGAATTCTAAATTAAAAATGGTAACTCTAAAGCCCAAACCAGGAAAAATATGTAAAATTGCCAGAGTACTCTCTAATTAAGCAATCATTTCTGATGGGAATAAGTAAATCTTCCAAGAAATTCTGAAAATTTGCCTCCTCTGGTTCTACTGCATTCATATGTTGGTAAAATAAGTAAATAAATTCAAAGACAAAATCAAATAATAATGTTGCATTTTAACTTTCTGCCTTAAGGTTCATGTTATTTGCAAGACTTATGTAACAGTAATCTTGTCAAAAAGCAACCTCCACACAGCAGAAATGTCAAACAAATCAAATAAATAAATTTGTCAGCTTGAGTATTTCACTTGTTCCTAATGCAAATCGATCAACTACTTATTGATTTCTGCCTCACTGTGTATCACTCAAACACACTGACACTTCCTACACACTGGCTAGAAATAAGAGATTGCTAATATGTGCCAGAACTTAAATGGATAAATCTGAAGTGATATTGGTATGCATACAGAGGCAGTCAGTGTTTCTGGTCTGAGAAATTGAAATGCAGCAGTGAAGCAGACATTTCAGTGAATCAACCTCCCCTTTGAGAGGCAGAACCAGGATTAACTTATCCTCTCTGAATCTGGTCCTTGATTACTAAAAGTAAAATGCACACCTGAACTCTGATCAGTCAGGCTCCGGGGACCACTTAGGACTTCTCTGTGCTAATCATCAAACTGACAGCCGGTGATTGGGTATCTGTGATTCGTTCTTTGTGCGTCTATGTATTCCTCATGTTATTCACAGAGGCATTCATCACATTAACACCCCATCAAGTGCATCTATCATTTGTCAATGTTTGGCTGCCATGGCAGCAGTTGCGGGGGCTCCATCCACTCCTCCACTCACTTCAAGGCAATGATTAATAAACTCATTAAAGCAAAAGAAAAACATTTCACCTGTGCTGTGCTCAAGGATATGTTTCAAAACATAAAGTACAACCACATGCTCGATGGCATTTATTCTTCATGACTTTTTGCCACTGTTTGCCATTTTATGCACCACAGTCGACATACACTGTCCTCCAAAAGTATTGGAAGAGTGACGTCAACTCCTCTATTTTTGCTGTAGACTGAAAATATTTCAGTTTAACGTCAAATGATGAATATGAGACAAGAGATCAACATTTCAGCTTTTATTTCCAGGTATTTACATCTGGGTCTGATACACAACTTAGAAGATAGTACATTTTGTTTGAACCCACCCATTTTTCATGTGAGCAAAAGTATTGGAACATGTGACTGACAGGTGTGTTTTGTTGCCCTGGTGTGTCCTATTACATCGATTATTCAAACAATAAATAGCGCTCATTGTCTACCTTCAGTTTCAGATTTGGGTTTTTCCTGTGCAGACTCCATCTATAGTTAGAGGTGTAACCAACATGAAAACCAGAGAGTCGTCTATGGGTGAAAAACAAACAATTGTGTAGCTGAGAGAAGATGGAATATCATTCAGAACCATTGCACAAACATTGGCCGTAGCCAGTACAACCATTTGGAATGTCCTGAAGAAAGAAACCAGCGATGTACTAAATAACAGACGGTGATCCTGTTTGACCAGGAAAACAGCAGCAGTTGATGACAGAGACATTGTGAGAGCTGTAAAGAAAGAACCTAAAGCAACTGTTAGTAACAACCTCCAGAGGACAGGAGGAGGGACTTCATGAACTAAACTACAGAGGCTATACCAGAAGATGCAAACTACTCACTAGCAAGAAGAACAGGAAGCCCAGGCTGGAGTTTGCCAAAAAGTACAGAGATGAGCCCAATAAATTCTGGGACAAAGTTTTATGGACTGATAAGACAAAGATGAACCTTTACCAAAGTGATGGAAAGGCTAAAGTTTGTAGAAAGGAAGGATCTGCTCATGGTCCCAAACATACAAGCTCATCTGTGAGACACAGTGGAGGTAATGTCATGACTTGGGCTTCATGGCTTCTTCTGGGACAGACTCATTAATATTCATTGATGATGTAAGACGTAATGGCAGCAGCAAAATGAACTCAGAAAACTACAGAAACATTTTGTCTGCCAGTTTAAAGACACAACCAAACTTACTGGAGATCTTTCATCATGCAGCAAGATAATGACCCAAAACAACAAAGGAGTTCATCAGGGGCAAAAAGTGGAAGGTTTTAGAGTGGCCAAGTCAATCCCCAGACTTCCACCCTATAGAGCTGCATTTTACCTGGTAAAGAGGAGACTGAAGGGAGTAACCCCTCAGAACAAACAACAATTGAAAGCAGCTGCAGTGAAAGTGTGGAAAAGAATCACAGAAGAAGAATGTAGAATGTAAAAAGTTCGGTGATGTCAGTGGGTCACATGCTTGATGCCGTTATTGGAAGCAAAGGATTTGTAACTAAATATCACGTCTTATCCAATTTAATCCATTTTAAGTCTATCTGTTCCAATACTTTTGCTCACCTAAAAAGCTGGTGTTCTGTTACAAATAATGCTATCTTTTAAGTTGTGTATCAGATCCAGATGTAAATACTTGAAAATAAAAGCTGAAATGTTGATCTCTTGTCTCATATTCATCTTTTGATTTCAGATCCAAATCTTTCCAGTCTACAGCAAAAATAAAGGAGTCAGCCTCACTGTTCCACTACTTCTGGAGGGGAGGGTATTGATGTACATATATAAATATAAATATATAAATTCCCAACTCTACCGTATTGAAAGTTGGTAGCAAATATCTGAATATATTTAAGACTTAGTCATGTTTTTAATCAAACATTGACAGATTTATAATGCATTTTCGTGGGCAAGATTCTGGGTGAAATTTTACAGCTTGTACAGAAATTGAAATCAATAGTTTGACCTTGTACAAGAAACACACAGTTCACTTTTTTAGAGAGTTAGTTGATATTTATCAACTGTTTAGTAAATGGTAAGCCAACACTAGCGGTGGGTTAGTTTAGCTTGATATACTCTGGGAGCAGAGAAACAGCTACCTCAGTTCTGTCTCAGGTATAAATCTACCAATAACTTTAAACTCAACAGACGATACCTCATATATAGATTTGCACGCAATCCACCACAAAAATATAATGTGCGGCTTTTACATTTTGGTTTCTGTAAGGATTAAACAACAAGGTACTGATGGACAGAGCCATGCTAGCTGTTACCTTGTCTCCATAAAAAGTTGAATGTGCAAAATATAGTAATATAATATTTATTTTTATGCATTAATTTTATAACGCATAGCATCTGCCACTTTTACATCTAGCATCTACACTACTCCAGAGTTTTAGGATCCCTTAAACTGAGCTTGGAAACACTGCTGACCCTGTTTTAGGTCAGTTTAGTTTGTGTTCTTGTCTGGACGGGCAGAAATAGAGACTTTTAGAAACAAGGACAGAGACACCCAAGTTTGCTTTCTGATCGGACCCTTCTCCAACTACGTTAGCTCCCTGATTCATTGTGCGCCTATGATATTGTCTGGAAGAAAACAGAAATATGCTTTGATTAACAGTGGTAAATTCAATATTGATACTATATTAGGCTACAAGTGTTGGCCAGAGTCCTACATGATAGTTAAGTGGTAATGCTAAATCAGATGTAGTTGTGGGTATGAATGTGTTTGGCTGTCTCTGTGTTCGTCTTGGGATGAACTGGTAATCTGTCAACAGTCTACCCTTTGGCCCTTTGTCATTTTGGATACGGCGACCCTCATCATCCTGTTCATGATAATGTACATGTACTTAAGGTTTTGGGACCTGCATGGTTTGAAAAAAGATGTTGGTTTTACACAGGAATCAGCTGGTGTATTAAAGACCAGCGTTTGGTCAACATATCCATCCACCCCGACCTCCTCCCTACACTGACTTTGTAGCTATATACCATTATTTAAACATACCTACTACACTCACTGCAGGGCTTTGTCACCTTAACATAAACATATATAATTTTGGATCATTTGTGAAAGCAGCTAATGTCGTTTCACTCAACTGCTAGAGGCCGTTAAGAACAAAAGAAACGTAACTATGAGTTCTAACAAGCTGCTTTGAAAATGACCTGTCTGGCTGATTTTTATTGAAAGTCGGTGTTGCAGCAAACAGACACAGGAGTGGTATTCATCTATTCTTCTACAAGTTATTCGTGACAACAGTGTGAATCAATGTTGTTGTTTTTTTGGGGTTTTTTTTGCATTTGAGCTTTAGCTGCTTTTATTAATAAAAGAATGAATGATGAAAGCACGTTTATTCATCAAAGCAAAGTGCAGATAAAAGTGACATCAGTGCCAAACAGAATACTGCACTGGCAGTATTCTGTTTGTAGTGAGCAATTTCAAATTAACAACAGCACAGAAAGGAAAAGTTAAGTTTGATACTCCACTGTGTAGAGGAGTGACATTGTCATGACACTGCTGCCTCCACTGTATGTGACTTTCCATCACAACTACAGAATCCTCTGCAGGTTTAGCAGGTCGAGTCAACTAAAGGCCATGTACTTGCAGTGCTGACGTTCATCTGACTCATGACTTTTGTCGTGTGTCACGTAACTGTATGATTCAAGGAAACAATACTGTCCTCTGACATGCACAACATCTCACTTACTAACTATGCTGAGAACACACTGATCCACTGCCTGCTTACGCTTTTACAGGAATTTCACCTACAGCGGAGCAAATAAAATTAAAGGTTTGTTCGATTTTTTGGAAGATCTGACGCAGTTTAGGATGAGATACACATAAAAGTAGAAGAAATCATCCAGGAGTCCAGTATTTTCACAGCATTATACATTAAATGAGATCATCTGGATGAAACAGAAACTAAGTAAGATATGCTAAACAATGCAAGTAATGGCTTTATACACATATAATACACACCCTGTGAATGTTGGGAAAATCCCTCGAGTGTAACCATCAATCAGCATTATGATAGTTTCCTCATCGTGGATGGTGAAGTCTTAGAAGTGGTTGTGTCTTCATGAGCTAATGGCAGGGCAGGGTCAACTTCACACACTAATTTGTCTGTTCAGAGTGACACCATGACTCGACTCTGCGACATGAGCCAAAAATACAGCGCTGGCACCCCAAACACCCTGGCCAATAGTCATTATGGAGCTTTCTCTCTCTCCGTATGCTTCTATTTCTGTTTTTCTACATTTTCCTACATTTCTCTCTATCTTCCTCCATTTCCATGTTAAATTGAATCCAGTTCATTTGACTTTCATAATTGGTTTAATTAGATTCATTTAGTAGAATCAATTTGGCGAGCGCTCAACAAAACAGTTGAGATTTCCAAAAGCACGCAAGGAAGAGGATGGAGACAATAACCAGAGATGAAACAATACACAATGTAGAAAAACGAAATCCAAAAAAGTACATAAATAAAATATGCATAATTAAATTTAAAAAAAAACTGCAGCACAGGCTTCTGTTCCTCTGTAGTTGTCAGTAGGTAGCAGGGAGTTATTTTGCTGCACTGATTGTACATTTTGACATTTCATCAAGTAAATCCAGCGGCATTCTCGTTATTTACTTCCTTTTGCCTCTTTGCTGTCATGTTACCAGTTTATTTTGGAATGAGAAAAGGCTTGTGATTCCTTTGTGTCGCCGTGTTTCTTTATCTTGCTGTGGTTTCCTAGAGTTTTCAGACAGCAGTATTATCCAACTCAGCTGTGGTTTTGTGTGCCACCTTGAAATCTTTTCCTTAGAAACTTTTTATTTCCAATTTCCTTATTAAAAGAACACCCAATAATCACATTTCGAAGATGCTGTTGTGGTAATGGTGGTCTTGGAAAAAATACCATAAACTAGGACACGGTTATTAGAAGATGCAGGCACATTAGAGGTTCAAGGGTATACAGGAATCTTTTATTGATTTTTCATCAAGATATGTTTTTATCTCACCACCACAAATGCACTAGAAATAGAGCCGGAGGGTTTCCGTCTGCATAGTTACAGCAGTGGGGAAGACAAGCGATATAAGTCCAGCCATTATCTGTGGAAAAAGAGCTTCTCGGGCCGCTTCCTCAGACTCCCCCACCCAGACTGAGCCACATTAACCTACACACTTTAATTTGATAAGAGTTTGTCCAAGGAGATTTATGTTGAGTGCATAATCATGCGTATAAGCATCTACATAGTGTGGATCAATAAGAAAGAAATGTAATTTCCAGCATCATAAAGATTTCAGGGAGCAGCTACTCTGCAAACGTATTGATTTGTTGAGCAGATGTTGATAAAGCAGGCGGTTCCCCTCATGTTAGGAACCTGTGAGAATACATCACCATCAGTGTGTCTGATTTACTGCTCAGCATTACCTCCAGAGCTGGGACTGAAAAGTGGCTGTTGGTGTGTCACTCTTGTTTTAGTGGCATGTTGAGTGTGACTTCTGCATCACTAATAGTTGTCTATGTGCTGCTGCCGTTCTACTGGGTTGTGGGTCTATTTCTTACTGACATCCACCACTGCTAATATGGAAATGCTGCCACTGTGTGCAGCTTAAAAACAGCCACTTTTCACCAACATTTACAAGTAGTAACACAAGTAAAGGAGTGCTGTTGACTGCATCAGAGATTTGCATGGTCCAGTTGTGTAAACCTGCAAAGCTCATTAGTGGAACTGGCTCACTGATATCTCTAAAACTGGACCTGTTAATATCACACCTGTGACCTAACTTGTGATTTCCAACACAGAGGTTATACAGTCACTCATTTCCTAGTGTTTCATTTTACTTGCACATTCGGTACATGCAGAACTCAAATGATTGCTAAACCATGGCCTTTTTGGCAGAATCGATCTCCAAGTGTGTTGCTACTCGCTATGCTTACAAGGAAATGTCTTGATTCCTGCATGGCGAACACATTTTGCCCAATCAATGCCAGATTAGCAAATGTTGTAGCATGCACATTACACTCAAGTCTGAAAGGTTCTCCTCCTTGGATGTCTCCATGTGAGTGTGGTGGTTGTGGTGGGTCTGATGTGTGCAGAGAAGTCTAATTAATCTAAACATGACTGTGAGCAGAGTGTGGATAAAAGGTTGCAATAGTTTTAAAAGAGGCATTTATTGATTACTAGTCATAATTGCAGTGCATAGAAATCCTTATTATGTCACTGCATTGCCTTGAATTCATTTGTTCTATGTAAATGCTTATAGTGATTCATGCAGTTAGGTTAAAAAAATTAGGTGACCTTACGCTTTCAGTAAAAAATGCAGGATCCCTTTAAGAAAAAGAGCAAAAGATACACAGTGTGTTTAGGCTTAAGGGACATGACTTGCATGCATCATATGTGACAACAGATTACGGCTACTTTGTTTATCTAATCATTACTGACTGGACTGAGACTGGACTGTTGCTAAGCAACACATAACCATCAAATGTTCTGCACACTAGCTTGCTGGCTACTTCATATAGATTCACACATTATGGCAGGTCGGCTACTTTGCATCTTATCCATGTATCTGTGTGTTTCCAGTTATTGTACAAGCAGAGAAATAAGAGGCTGTTAACAGCAGCTCAGTGTGATTCTGATGAGTTAACAGCTTGATCAGACAACACGTTGCTCCATCATTTCCTGCTCTTCATGCATGGTCTCCAGTAGCTTTTTAGCAAGTTTATAGACCTGCAGGACAGCCAAGATTTTTGTTTAGATTTTATATGCTCATTGCACATCGCAATTTAAATCGTGTTTTCTGTTCTCTGTATGTTTATATAAAGCATCTCACCTACGCCCACTCACTGCCATAAGTTCTGCATCAGTTCTTGTATGGTTGGTGTCAGACCGACATTTCATTGCCTCCATGCACATCCTTGGTAACACTTGTGACAGCTGGTTTACTCCCAGGAGAACGTCGGTATACCAGAAGCTGGCTGTCGCAGCTGTTACCCTCCTGGGCCGCAGACAGGAAGCTGAGATGCTACAGAATGAATGGATGAATGAGCCAGGTTTGACATCCCATTTCCCCTCTTTGGTCTTGTGTCCAAATTGCAACTAAATGCCAGACCTTGTTCAGTAAACCTTAGTGTTGCAGAATATTTCAAAAACCTGCTTGTCTTCATGTGAAATCAGAGGGGTGGTGTGTTTTTTGTTTTCCCCTGCCCTTCTAATCTCTTTTGCTACACCTTTCAAAACATTATCTGCTAATACGAATTCTGAGTTCTGCATTAAATTCCATGAATAGCTAACAGGAGATTTGTTCGTGTAATGATTCAAACCAGCACAAAGCATCAGGTAGCTGCTGATGCTGTAGACCTCCCTTATTTGTCCAGATGCCTCCATAAAACTGCCTCAAGACTGTGAGTCAGAGAGCAGTTCAAAGCCCATGTTGTTTGTCTTACACTGTTAAATTCATTTTTTGCTTGTCTGTAATTAGTTGAGGTTGGCTGATGTCATGTGAGCACACCTGGAGGTTTACACTGAAGTCTCCAGGCTTCTTTTCTTCCCTTCACCATCCTCTGTTGATCATTAAAATCTAACTCAGATGTTATCTGCAGAAATGTATTCATATTTGCATTGCAACGTTTACTATAATGTAAGATGGTTATTGACAAAAAATTATTAGAACACCTGTAAAGCAGAGTGATTTGTGTACAGTTAAATGTCTATGTGATGTTATTTAAACTCTATATCTCTTCTCAAGATAACGCTCCCGTCCAATCACATTACTTGGTTCAAAATGGTTCAAAAAGTGGCATGTTGCTGAAGATGCACGATGGTACCTTGTCCAAGGTTGTGCTCATAGTGATGACATCAGAAATATACACATGACAATGGCATCCGCTGACAGTGAGTGCTTTTTCCCCAGTCAGTAACCATTTTACACAGCACGTGTCAGTCATAAAATGGCATCTATAAATAAAGCATAAGTAGCTTACTATTATTCATGGCACACATCAGCAGGAAACCAATGGTCCACAGTGGTGTATGCAAGGGAAAATGGTCACGTAGAGTATGCCATGCAGTGCAAGTTCTCACTGCACATTGTTCACTGAAATAGTACTTTCACTACATCAGCAAGCCCAACTCTGTCAAACATCTCCAAATCCTCTATGGACATACAGTATGCTGCACCATTGCATTTAAAATTTTAGCTCTTCAGTTTTTTAGCATGGCTCTGGTCATCGGTACCTCATTTTACATGTAGTTTGTTTAAGACTGTGATATAAGCAACGACAATTTGGAGGGATATACTGATCAGCTACTTCAGCAGCAGCTATCACACTCAAATGCTCTCCAGAAATCTCCACTGATGAGAAATCACTACCCTCCACCAAGCAAAAATGTACAAAATCAATCAGTACACTGAAAGCACACAGACCAAGTTGATTCTCACCTGTTATCCAACTCCTGGTAAGTCAATAAACAAGCTGGCAAAATGTCAGAACGATAATCGCATTGGTATATGTGAGCTATTTATCTATTCAGTTTTTAACCTTTATTTTAACAGGGAGGGCTATCAGGAGCTAGCTCTTACAAGGGTGCTCTAAACCAGACATATAAAACAATAAAAGCACTCAAGGTCACTGAATGCATCATCAAATTATACAACAACCAGACCAAGGGCATGAACGTAAAGAGGCACATCAGTTCAAGGGAAACACACGCATTCATGTTGGTCTATGTCAGTCAAAAGGGATTTAAACTGACACAAAATTCTGCAGATTGTTCCACTTATGTGGATCATGATAAATAAAAGCAAGGTTCCCATTGTCAGTATTAACATGATGGTTGTCAAGGTCCACATGTTCTTCTGATCTTACACCTAACAAAAAATGTATCTGATTTAAATTTGGTCGTGCCACACTTAGAGTTCGCCCTGGAAGGCCCGTTCTATAAGGATATCAAGCACCATCTATGATGCATGGGTTTACACTGTGTCAAGATTGTGACCCTTTAACTTACCTTCAGGAAGCAGAAGAAGCTGCAGTGAGCCTAATCTGGTGATGGATGGGTGAGGGGCAGCAATTGTTGTCGTGATAGAGCACCTGATAGCCATCACACCAAAGGTCACATCGTTTGCACTCACTGAATGTTCTCCCTCAGAGGCTTGAGTAGAACTTGTTCTGACACTCTGGGAGACCGACTCATGGTGCGCAGTCCTGTGAATGTTGAAGAAACAATGAGTACGCTCTTGGTGTTCTCCTGACCTGACAGACCTTCTTCAGCCCTGGAGATGTTTTTTTTTTTATTATCGCATCTGTTGCATGCACAAAATCAATTCTGCTCCAGGAACAGAATCAGAACTTTATGATCACACTCATACATGAAAATATAATTTCCGATGTGATCTCAGATTTCAGGATCCTATTTTTGGTCAGATATTTTTGCTATTCTGTGATATCACTCTTCTCAATATATCAACTTCTTGGCATTGATGGTGATTATTTTAGCTACCACAGAAAGCTGCAGAACTGTATTAGCTGTCACATTTTTGCTATATTTATAGTTTGACAATTGCTGCAAAAAGTGTCAGATACTCATCAAACTATTTGCTGCTTTCTTTGAGTTCCTCAGATTTAAATCATTTCTTGTACACTGAGCTGGAACAGCAGCATGCAGAGTCGTTGAATCCTGCTGGGGATCCCCGACTGATTCCGTGATCACCACTTTGTAAATGCCAGTTTTATTTTGGGTGTTGTGTATGTGTGTAAGAGTAAGTTAACCCCACAAGGTAAGATGATGGCAGGAAACCAGAGATAAATGTTCCTCCCTCAGTGGACGCAGGTAAGTAAAGTTCCTCCTGCACTTAAAATCTCACTGAGTGTTCATTCTATTGTATGCTTCTGCAACAAACTCTGCCAGTTTGACCTTGTCTTCCACTAATGGTTAATGGCTTTAAAAGCAGAGAGCGCTGTGCTTTCTGCTGCAGAAGGCTGCTCACTGTCAGTGTGCACGAAAAAGTGCATTTGTGGGCTCACATACACACCACTAGTTTCAGATATAAACTTCAGCTCGACTACTTCTGTATCCCTCTGCATACCCTTCTTCCTCTCTTTATTTGCTCCTTTCCGTCTGCCACACATAAACCTTCCTTTCTGAATGCACTGCAGTGACTTCTGTTCATTCCCTGGAGACTTACTGTACCCTAACCTTCAATGTAGACATTACATAGCAAACCCTCAGCTTTGACCTTAAGCTTACTGTAAGCACTATGCTTAGGAGATGTGTCAACAGTGTCATTTCAGGGGCAAGCCTCTGTGTCATAAAACAACCCTGAGAGCAATTACAATGGCAACGCAGTCGCTAACACCAAGGTCTTTATGTTTTGGATTCAGTTCCAACAGTGAAGGCTACTGTGAAGTGATCTTTGAATATACAGCAGTGTGTGACCATGAAAGGTTCGACCACAGACTGAGTTCCACCTGCAGTCTGGTTGTGAATTGCAGTTAGCAGGTGGAGCAGCTGCATTCAGAAACATCTCTGATGAAGCTGAAGATGCATCCAATAATTTATTGTCATTTTGCTGCATTGCTGGCAGGTGTGGTGTCACTGTTCATTTTTGTGTCTGTGAAATGCGGAGCCTTGCTTTGTAGGATTGTTTGTACAGTCTGCTATAGGCGTTTGTTTTATTTTATTGTGGGCAGTGGCAAATATAGACCAGAACACAGTGAGTGACAGTCTGAGTTTTCCACATTTTTCTTGATATACTGAAACCATATCAATTGTGAGACGAATTGAAAGGACTTAAAACTGAAGAGATGTGTTATTTCATAAAGTGTGTACAACAGACAGATGAAAACACACACGAGGAATTCTTGGCAATTATACTACATTATCATCATTTAAAGGGGATATTCACACCATAAGCTGCAGAAGAATCTTCCAGATAATGTCAGAGAGACTTGTGGTAGTGAAAGGAGTGAAGAAGGGAGCTTATGACCATCCGGAAGAACAGTTTTATGAAAGTGGAGATGTATGACGTGGAAGTGGGTCACATCAGTCTGATGCTGAAATTAAATCCTGTAGCAGCAGAGAAAAGTATTGTCCCTAAAGTTTGTCTCATAGAGGCTAAAGGCAACATCTGAGTGGTTGAAGATACAAGTCTCTGATAGTTTATTTGGAAGCGAGTGAGCAAGACAAAAACATCAAAATGCAAACATGACAATGTTCTTCACTGACTTTCATCTCAGATGGGACACAATTACATAGTGGCATTATTATGTTTCAAACCTCAGACATAGATGCACTGGCATTCACCAGGAGGTACTGGTCCACTTCAAGCACAGCCTCAAACTAACCATAACATAACAAAGATTTAGTATTCCTCTTCCATAAAGGTGACAGACTGAGGCAAAGATGTACTTACTTCAATCTCATTGTAAATTTGAAGCTCTAAAACCACTGGATCCTACACTTTTTATAATGCAGCTCCATATTGTCTTCAACACAGGCCTTGTTGGATTCACTGAAATACTGACACCTGGATGGATTCAAACTCTCTGGAACTTGATGGAAAAAGACTGAGATTGTTACGTTCAATTGACCAAACCTTCTGTATGACCCTGAGGGTTCTTCTGAACTCTTTGGCTTCATACAATAGATCTTTTATAAAAAAAAAAAAAAAAAAAGAAAACCTTGATGTGGTTTTCAACAGTTCCTTCAAATTCATAAACAGATCACTTCAGGTGTCAAAACTCACTTTTTTCAGCTAAGACTTTAGGCCAAGGTAAAGGCCAATCCTCCTCTCAAAGACCTCAAAAAGTTATTCATGCTTTTACTCCTCTTTGGTTAGACTATTCCAGAAATTCCAGAAAAATAAGTTCCACAAGTGGCTTGGAAGCTCCTCCCACCTCCTGTTTGTTTTTCTAGTGAGGTGGCCTAATTGGCCGACGTCCCTGTTCATCATCATTCTTCTCTCTTTTTTCATTCCTTTTTCTTTTCGTAATTCCAGAACATTCCATAGGTATTGTAACCTGATTGGCCAATGCTCAGTGATTGATAGTGGGCGTGTTATCAAAACGGACCAATGGGGGAATAAACATCTTCTCTGTGGTGACTAATTGGAGAAAGGCTCTCTCTGTTGTTGTTTTTTTAGGTTTAGGGTCATCTTTTCAGCATCTGCAGTTGTTACAAAATACAGCTGCTCGTCTTCAGGAAAAAAGACATTTAATCACATCATTCCAGTATTGACCTCCTACCGCTGGCTTCATGTCCAGTTTGTTTCAGAATTGAGTTTAATATCGTCTTGCTAGTTTTTGGCTGGACAGAGTTGGATCATCACAGCTGGTTTTCTGCAAGATGCTAATACTTAATTTACACCATTCAGTTACTAGCCTGTATCCAGATTACTAGAAAATACAGTTTTTATGGTAATGTAAGATTTGAGCACATTAAATTGGAATGTGATTAGACGGAGACCACATCTGAAGGTGATCAGGCTCACTATGGAATCAGTTCTCACCCAGGTGTAACTGCAATTCATGCAGCACGACTACATTGGGAAGGAAAATCATTCTACAAGTTGGAAGGTTTCCCAGTTCTGCCTCTTTCTGCTAAATTGGGGAATCAAGCCAGCTGGTCTGTCTCTGAAAAAGCAATGAATGAATGACCAGGAATTAATCATATCTAAGTCTGCCTGCCCACCTGATTAACTGGTGTATTGAGATTAAAAACTGTTAATTATTTTGAATATTGTATTTGTATCACATAGACCTCAGTTTTGGTTAAAGAACTTGTTTTACATGTAGACAATAACATCCTCACACCTCAGTGTGCTGCAGAAAATTAGTGGTACAAGCTCTTTAAATTTAAAGATTGCTGTTGCTGATTTGCCATTGACGATCATTTAAATTGCTTGTTTGTTAAAAGAAATTGCATAATACTGTAAGATTGAAAATCTGTAAATAGAATAAAAAAGTGTAAGTTTTTATGGTTACATGTTGCAAAAGAACAAATCACTATTTGTAAAAAAAAATACAGGGGAAAATGATTTAACATTTTTCAATATTTTTTTCTTTCAAATAACACCGAATACCTGTAAAACAATCCTATTTTTTGCAGATTGAAATACAGTAATAAGTAGCACAATTTAAAGACAAACATTGTAAAAGAATATATTACAATTTGATAAAAATAA
Source organism: Amphiprion ocellaris (assembly GCF_022539595.1). Taxonomy (NCBI): domain Eukaryota; kingdom Metazoa; phylum Chordata; class Actinopteri; family Pomacentridae; genus Amphiprion; species Amphiprion ocellaris. The sequence goes on along the minus strand of NC_072771.1, from coordinate 13,863,386 downwards.
AAAAACACAGATTAGTGATGTGGACATTATTTACGGGGCTGGCCTGTTTTTTTTTTTTACAGTTAATATGAAAAATATTACTTTTTTTAAAAAATGGTAATTATCTGTAATTTTCTATTGTAGTCTATAAGTTAATGGCAGCAGTCAGTGAGTCTCAGTCACTTGAATATCATTATATCACTGAATTCAGTTTTTCTATACATTAAAGACTCCATCTGAATAAAAGTTTGTTACTTTGTTAACATGTCTATATAGTGTATTTTTGTTGTTGTTGTTTTCTTGGGAAAAATAAGGAGTCAATGTCATGACTGAGCATTTTCACTTTGAAACTCTAGTGTACCCATGACAGTCTCAAAATCACAGATTCAGACTTCCAGGGTTTCATATGTAACAGACGTAAGAAAAAGATCTCATCAACTTGCAGGGTGGAACTTTCTGTATCATTCCTCTTCATAAAGGGTTTCTGGTTTGAACCTGGTTTAATAATTCCAAAATTAGAACTTTTGAGTGTGGAGCATAGAGTAGTTTTCCAGTGTTTGAGCAGAGTTGTGGGTGAGCTGTTGTACTCCAGCTGGAGCCAGTAGGTATAGACTACCAGTCAAAAGTTTGGGTACACCTTCTCATTTAATTGTTTTTCTTTATTTTCATGATAATTTACATTGTAGATTATTACTGAAGGCATCAAAACTATGAATGAACACATATGGAATTATGTAGTAAACAAAAAGTGTGAAATAAGTAAAAACAGATTTTAGATTTTAGATTTTATTAAAATAGCCACTTTGCTTTGATTGCTGTTTTGCACACTCTTAGCATTGTCTCAGTGAGCTTCATGAGGTAGTCACCTGAAATGATTTTCACTTCACAGGTGTGCTTTGTCAAGGTGAATTTGTGGAATTTCTTGCCTTCTTAATGGGGTTGGGACTATCAGTTGTGTTGCAGAAGTCAGGTTGGTACACAGCTGACAGCCCCATTTAACAAGAATCCATATTATGGCAAGAACCAATCAGCTAAGTAAAGAGAAATGACAGTCCATCATTACTTTAAGAACTGAAGGTCAGTCAGTCCAAAAAATTTTTGAAAATTTCAAATGTATCCCCAAGAGCAGTCGCAAAAACTATCAAGTGATACAACGAAACTGTCTCACATGAGGACCACCCCAGCATAGAGTCCCCAGCCTCATTAGAGCCCAGATAAATGCCCCACAGAGTTCTAGTAACTGACACGTCTACATCAACTGTTCAGAGGAGACTGCACCAATCAGGCCTTTATGGTCAAATAGCTGCTAAGAAACCACCACTAAGGAAAAGCAACAAGCAGAAGAGATTTGTTTGGGCCAACAAACACAATGAATGGACTTTAGAGCAGTGGAAATATGTGCTTTGGTCTGGTGATACCAAATTTGAGATCTTTGGTTCCACCCGCCGTGTCTTGGTCAAAAGGTGAATGGATGGTCTCTACATACATGGTTCCCACCGTGAAGCATGGAGGAGGAGGTGTGATGGTGTGGAGGTGCTTTTCTGGTGACACTGTTGGGGATTTATTCAAAATTGAAGGCACAGTGAACCAGCATGGCTACCACAGCATCCTGCAGAGACATACCATCCTATCCGGTTTGCATTTAGTTGGACCATCATGAATTTTTCAACAGGACAATGACCCCAAACACACCTCCAGGCTGTGTAAGGACTATTTGACCAAGAAAGAGAGTGATGGAGTGCTGCGTCAGATGACCTGGCCTCCACAGTCACCTGACCTCAACCCAAACCAGATGGTTTGGGATGAGATGAACATTTCAGGTGACTACATCATGAAACACATGGAGAGAATGCCAAGAGTGTACAAAGCAGTAATCGAAGCAAAGGGTGGCTATTTTGAAGAATCTAAAATATAAAACATGTCACACTTTTTTTTGTTTACTGCATGATTCCATATGTGTCCATTCATAGTTTTGATGCCTGCAGAGAGAATCTACAATGTAAAGAGTCATGAAAATAAAGAAAAACAATTAAATGAGAAGGTGTGTCCAAACTTTTGACTGGTAGTGTATGTAAGTGGAAGGAGAGGTGTGGACTTCAGAGATCTCTATATTCTCAAGGAAGAAAGTGTAGAACTAAATTTAAGCCATTTTAAGGCAGCACTGGATCATTTTCATGGAAAACTTCTAAATATGTAACTTTGATGCACTAAGATGAAATTTTAGCGGTTAAATTAATGACTATAGAGGGACTTTAACTTTCTTTTTAATTCTGTCCTGCAGGCAAACTGTTGTAAATTTTTAATCTCAAACATCATCACAGATATTTGCTGCAACTGTAGAAAGCTTCCTCCAGAGTGTTATATACAACTTTTTTCCACAGGTTAAGTAGTACACCACGAGACAAATAAACTGATCCTCATGAATAAAATTGCCTCTTTAACCATGTTTTTACCATTAAATTTAATGGTTTACGTGCTTGGGGAACAGATTCCTGTCTGTTATAGATTTTTCTCTGTTTTGTTATAGTCATGCTTCTCTCTCTTTACCTCCCCTCCATCCCTCCTCCATCTGTTCCCTCCCCTCTCTATTTTTGTCTTTCCTCTTCCGCCAGGCTGAAAATGGTGTCTTTTCCTGTCTTCTATTTCTGTCCTGCTCCATGTCTCCCCTTTTCTCCTCCTCCCCACCGCCACCCACCCCTTCTCTCTCTCTCTCTCTCTCTCTCTCTCTCTCTCTCCTCCTTCTCAGGGGTCCTGTTCTAATTCAGTAGTCATCCTCCAACCTAGTTTTCTGCCTTTTCTAATCCCCCGTTTACACTTCAACTGCCTATATCAATAGTAATGATACAGTAGCTGAGGCCTCACAGACATGTCCACACCTCACCTTTTGTCTAAACCCTTTACTTCTTTTCTTCTGTTCCCATTTTTTTTTTGTTTTTTTTTTCTCCTCTCATCCATCCCAGTTTCCTTCTAATCTTCATTTTGTTCTCCTCTCCTGACATCACAAAGTCATGGCTGGCCAGAGGGGCGGCGAAGAGAGGCTTTTGACAAGAAGTTTCAGAAAAGCAAGCACATTTTCTCAGTGAGGAATTAAGAAGACGGCTGCTTATCCGCCCTCAACACTTCTCAGTCCCTGTTTTTCCTCTGGAGTAAACAACTGGGAGTCTGCTCGACTCTGCTCTCTGCTGCTGCTATCTGCCTGCCCACTTTGACAGGCCGCTTAACACACAAACACATGCTAAGACCTGTCAGAAATCACATAGCACACCTGTCCACACATTTTCCTTGAATGTAGATATACATACCTGTTTCTTCACACGTTGAACTGCTTTCCACGAGAAAGCCGGTATGAATGACGTGCATCATAACACAGTTGATCCTCAAGCCAGAAAAGCAAATGAGGCACCACTAATGTGATTTTTTTTGTCCCCCATAATCCCACTCTGGCATTGTTTCTGTGAGCAAAACACCCTAAATCTTGGTGCACTGGCTACAAAAGCAAAGAGTCTTTACTAGAATCTTGTTCAGCTTTGAATAATGTTGAGAAGGCTATGACTGATGCAAAACAGACTGAGATTAATTTTCAACAAGCTGTGCAGCAATACCACAGGCAGGAATGAAGTGAGAATCGTGGCAGGCTGCATAATGAAGTAAATTCTGGTTCTGTTGTGCAAAAGAAGTTTTTTTTCTGACAAATATTGAACAAGACAACAGTGACAGGTAAAGATTAGCATGGCACTGGGTGAGACTTGTGAGTCATTTTATTGCTAAGCAACAAATGTAATAAACAATAATGGATTTATCACACTTAAACTGCATCATTCTGCCACAAGATTTTATAATAACATCTGGTAACATCTAAATTCCTAGGGGTGCACATCACAGATGACCTCAACTGGTCTCTCCACACCAACTCCACAGTGAAGAAAGTACAACAACGCCTGCAATTCCTGAGGGGAGTGGAGAGAGCCAGCCTTCCAATGCCCATCCTGACCACCTTCTACAGGGCCACTGTGTGGAACGTCCTGACTGGCTGTTTCCCCACATGGTTTGGAAACTGCACAGAAGTGGATCGCAGATCTCTGCAGCAGCATGTGGTTAAGACAGCGGAGAAGGTCATTGGTGCCTCTCTCCCGAATCTCCAGGACATCTACCATGAATGCTGCGTACACAGGGCCACCTCCATCATGAAGGACCCCCCACCCCTATGAACTGTTCCTTTCCCTCCCATCAAAAAAGAGACTGCACAGAATCAGAACCCGCACAGCAAGGTTCTGCAGCAGCTTCTTCCCACAGACAGTCAGACTGTTGAACACCCTACGGCTACAACACACGTAGACACACACACACACACCCATCACCTCCAAACTCAAGAATACACACAATGCATATTATATATGTACATGATACACTATCTGGCCAAAAACAAAGTCGCTACCTGGATTTAACTAAGCAAATACGTAAGAGCCTTCCATTGGATAATTACTGCAGTGATGAATATGTTTCAGCTGGCAACAACTTATTTAACCCTAGCTGATGCAGTGAGGAGCTTCTCATTTCTGAAACAACCATCTTGGAAGACAACCTCTGGTCGTAGGAAGGATGTAAATCTGTTTCAGAAGGGTCAAATTATTGGCCTGTTTCATCAAAGAAAACAACTAAGGAGATTTATGAAACTACTAAAATCAGGTTAAGAACCACCCAACGCATCATAAAAGCCTGAAGGATAGTGGTGAACCATCTTCTTCGAGGAAGAAATGTAGTCGGTCATGTGGTCTGATGAGTCCAGATTTACCCTGTTCCAGAGTGATGGGGGCATCAGGGTAAGAAGAGAGACGGATGAAGTGATGCACTCATCATGGCTAGTTCCTACCAGCCTGTAGGGGTTAGGGTTATGATCTGGGGTTGTTCAGGTTCAGCAGCATTATGTTCCCAAAGAATGAGGTCAGCTGACTACCTGAATATACTGAATGACCAGGTCTTTGAATCAATGGAGTTTTTCTTCCCTGATGTCATGGGCATGTTCCAAGATGACGATGCCAGGATTCATGGGGCTCACATTGTGAATCAGTGTTTCAGGGAGCATGAGACGTCATTTTCACACATGGATTGACCTCCACAAAGTCCAGACCTCAGCCCCACTGAGAATCTTTGGGATATGGTACAGAAGACTTTGCATAGCGGTCCGACTCTCCCATCATCGATATAAGATCTTGGTGAAAAATGAATGCATCTTTGGACAGAAATAAATCCTGTGACATTGCAGAAGCTTATCGAAACTATGCCACAGCGAATGAGTACCAAACTCAAAGCTAAAGGTAGTCCAACACAATATTAGAGTGTACGACGTTTTTTTTTTAGCTGGGCAGTGTATTATGTACACAACTACTACCAATTTTGTTACACTGTTCTATGTGTGATTACGTACCTACCATGTTAATTACCACTGGCACTGTATTATTTACACTGTATCGCAGAAATTTATATTCTATGCCATGTATAGCTACCACTTACGCTGCACTATATAGAATTATATTCTTTACCATGTACAATTGTCACCAATGTATAATTAGCATAATAACTGATCAGGACTCGTGTACATTATACTGTGGATAATAACAAGTTACTGCAGTCGCAATTATTTTCACCCATTTTCAACCCAGTACCGAGTATGATTGTGTTGTTTAGTTTAGTCTTTTTTAAATTACCTTATATTTATTCATATTTTTACATAGTATCAACATTTTTATTTCAACCCTGTGAAATGGATGAGAGAAGCGTCATTTTATTTAACTATGTACTAAGTACATTGCTAAATGACAATAAAGCTGAAGTTGGTGATGCATTGTCACTCAGCCAGTCTTGTCTTGTATCTTTATGTTGTGGGTGAGAATATGTTAATTTTGTTAACATAATGTACTTCCGAAGTTGAGAGCAGTAAGTCACAGTAGAGCAAAGAAATCTGAGGTAGCCTATTAATTGCACCGGTCTTTCTGAAAAATGAAGCATGTTTCTGAAGTGTTCTTTCCATATTCTGACACAAATGACACAATACTACCGCTGCCATAAGAAACTGAAGTCTTGGGGAGTTTAGCAAAGTTAAAAACGACTTCTGAGCACACAAGATAACTGCAATTTTCATGAGTACTGTCCTTGAAATTGTCTAAAGTTCCATTCACATCAACAAAAAATGTAACCATAAGTCTTTTTTCCATCTCCAGCTCTTGCAGTGGCCTCTTCTGTTGAGCCATGACATTTGGCCCATGAACATCTATTACACCTGGGAAATTAGGCTTGTTGAAGGTTGCGAAAAACACATAAATACTGAATGAAGAGCAATATTACAAGATTCTTCAAAGAATAACCAATCTTTTCTCAAAAAAGTCAAGCGAAGTCACGTTAATTTAAACTGCATATTTAATACAGTCGTAACACGACACGTATAAAAGTAGTCCAAAATATTAATTAAAATCAAGGGCATATAAAACATGTATCCCGATAGCCATAAAAAACCACTAATGAAGTAAAAATGAAGAAACAAACATTGTGCTGATTGAGGTTTACTTAGAGTTTAACTAAAGTAAATTTCAGCTTCTCTTTGGCTCTTTATAAACTGACCTTCATCAGTATCCTCAAAGCCTCTTTTCAAAACCTGAGCCAGTTTTTGAGTGTGGAGCACAGTCTTCATATGAGTGTGAAATCTAGCTTTAAATATATATTTAAAAATAAGAATCATTTACTGGTAGTTCATATGTTTTTTGCTTTCCTGCTGTAAGTAAGATGACATGATTTTTTGTGGCCAACAGTGTGACATTTTGGTTCACAGTGTACTGTTTGGAGGGAATGAATGATAATTTCAGAGAATATTTGCACACATTTGTGAAGAACTGCAATTTTCAGGGTAATATGTTTCCTTTTCAGCAGATGTTTTTATTGCAGCCTTGCTCTAATTATCCCATTTGCTTGTCTTTACTGTGAAAATGTGACTAATTTTTTTTCCTCTCTGATGAGTTTTAGCATCAACAGAGGAAGACAAAAGTTGCATTGCTTAAAGAGCAAAGTACAGGTTGATGACCCCAGTGAATTATTGTGAAGGAAACTGAAGTAGAAACTCAACACTCGCAAAATAGGTCTATTTATGCAGTAAAATAAGGTTTTGAATAGCTTTTGTTATACTCTTTTATAGTCACGTCATAAAACACAACTTGGCCATGACCTCGCCAACGGCCGAGCAGCCAAGTTAGGCTGTTTAACAATAAGAAACATAGATTCTATCAGTAGTTTGACAGTGAATAGATTGCAAATATATATTTATATTATGGACTACAGCTTTATAATGATGAGCCTGCTGGGTGTCACAGGGCTCAAGAACAGATGGGGATTAGAAAAAATAAAGGTCACCAGTGAGAATTTAATTTGTGGTGTGAGGAGAACCAATGAGCAGACATATAATAATGCTAGCTTACATTGTATTAGTCACAGTGCCATAAAATTTGCTATCACATACAGTACCAATCAAAACTTTGGACACACCTTCTCATTTAATTGTTTTTCTTTATTTTCATGACTACTTACATTGTAGATTCTCATTGAAGGCATCAAAACTATGAATGCACACATATGGAATATGTAATAAACAAAAAAGTGTGAAAAAAGTCAAAACAGGTCGTCTGATGCAGCACTCCATCACTCTTTCTTGGTCAAATAGCCTTTACACAGCCTGGAGGTGTGTTTGGGGTCATTGTCCTGATCCATCCATCCATCTTCTACCGCTGATCCGGGTCGGGTCGCGGGGGCAGCAGCTTTAGGAGGGAAGCCCAGACCTCCCTCTCCCCGGCCACATCATCTAGCTCCTCCCGGGGGACCCCAAGGCGTTCCCAGGCCAGCTGGGAGACATAGTCTCTCCAGCGTGTCCTGGGTCTTCCCCGGGGCCTCTTCCCAGTGGGACGTGCCCTAAACACCTCACCAGGGAGGCGTCCAGGAGGCATCCTAATTAGATGCCCGAGCCACCTCATCTGGCTCCTCTCTACGCGGAGGAGCAGCGGCTCTACTCTGAGATCCTCCCGGATGGCCGAGCTTCTCACCCTATCTCTAAGGGAGAGCCCAGCCACCCTGCGGAGGAAACTCATTTCAGCCGCTTGTACCCGCGATCTTGTTCTTTCGGTCACTACCCAAAGCTCGTGACCATAGGTGAGGGTAGGAACGTAGATCGACCGGTAAATTGAGAGCTTCGCCTTTCGGCTCAGCTCCCTCTTTACCACGACGGACCTGTACAGCGCCCGCATTACTGCGGAGGCCGTAGCAATCCGCCGGTCGATCTCTCGTTCCATCCTTCCCTCACTCGTGAACAAGACCCCGAGGTACTTAAACTCCTCCACTTGGGGCAGGACCTCATCCCTGACCCGGAGAGTGCACTCCACCCTTTTCCGGCTGAGGACCATGGACTCGGATTTGGAGGTGCTGATCCTCATCCCAACCGCTTCACACTCGGCTGCGAACCGATCCAGTGAGAGTTGGAGGTCCTGGCATGATGAAGCCAACAGGACCACATCATCCGCAAAAAGCAGTGACGGAATCCTGAGGTCACCAAACCGGACCCCCTCAACACCCTGGCTGCGCCTAGATATTCTGTCCATAAAAATTATGAACAGAATCGGTGACAAAGGGCAGCCCTGGCGGAGTCCAACTCTCACTGGAAACGAGTTCGACTTATTGCCAGAGATGCGGACCAAGCTCTGGCACCGGTCATACAGGGAACGGACAGCCTGTATTAGGTGGTCCGTTACCCCGTACTCCCGGAGCACTCCCCAGAGGGTTCCCCGAGGGACACGGTCGAAAGCCTTCTCCAGATCCACAAAACACATGTGGACTGGTTGGGCAAACTCCCATGCACCCTCAAGGACCCTGCTGAGGGTGTAGAGCTGGTCCACAGTTCCACGGCCGGGACGAAAACCACATTGCTCCTCCTGAATCCGAGGTTCGACTATCCGGCGGATCCTCCTCTCCAGTACCCCTGAATAGACCTTCCCGGGGAGGCTGAGGAGTGTGATCCCCCTATAGTTGGAACACACCCTCCGGTCCCCCTTTTTAAAAAGAGGGACCACCACCCCAGTCTGCCAATCCAGAGGCACTGCCCCCGATGTCCACGCGATGTTGCAGAGGCGTGTCAACCAGGACAGCCCCACAACATCCAGGGCCTTGAGGAACTCCGGGCGGATCTCATCCACCCCCGGGGCCCTGCCACCAAGGAGCTTTTTAACTACCTCGGCGACTTCGACCCCAGAGATGGGAGAATCCACCCCTGAGACCCCAGGCCCCGCTTCTGAATCAGAAGGCGTGTCGGTGGGATTGAGGAGGTCTTCGAAGTACTCCCCCCACCGATTCACAACGTCCCGAGTTGAGGTCAGCAGTGCACCATCCCCACTATACACAGTGTTGACAGTGCACCGCTTTCCCCCCCTGAGACGCCGGATGGTGGACCAGAATCTCTTCGAAGCCGTCCGGAAGTCGTTTTCCATGGCCTCGCCAAACTCCTCCCATACCCGAGTTTTTGCCTCGGCGACAGCCGCAGCTGCAGCCCGCTTGGCCAGCCGATACCTGTCAGCTGCCTCCGGAGTCCCACAGGCCAAAAAGGCCCGATAGGACTCCTTCTTCAGCTTGACGGCATCCCTTACCGCCGGTGTCCACCAACGGGTTCGGGGATTGCCGCCGCGACAGGCACCGACCACCTTACGGCCACAGCAACGATCAGCCGCCTCAGCAATTGTCCTGATGAAAAATAAATTATGGTCCAACTAAATGCAAACCAGTTTGGATGCATGTCACTCCAGGATGCTGAGGTAGCCATGCTGGATCAGTGTGCTTTCAGTTTTGAATAAATCCCCAACAGTGTCACCAGCAAAGCACCCCCACACCATCACACCTTCTCTTCCACACTTCACGGTGGGAATCATGCAGGTAGAGACCATCTGTTCACCTTTTCTGCATCGCACAAAGACACGGACACGGCAGGTGGAACCAAAGATCTCAAATTTGAACTCATCAGACCAAAGTACAGATTTCCACTGGTCTAAAGTCCATTCATTGTGTTTGTTGGCCCAAACAAATCTCTTTTGCTTGTTGCTTTTCCTTAGTGGTGGTTTCTCAGCAGCTATTTGACCATAAAGGCCTGATTGGTGCAGTCTCCCCTGAACAGTTGATGTAGAGATGTGTCATGAAAATAAAGAAAAACCATTAAATGAGAAGGTGTGTCCAAACTTTTGACTAGTTGTGTATGAAGATATAACATGTGTTTGGCTATTTAATGCTGGAAGGGTTATTGATACTTGCCACAACCAAAACTAATACACAAGGATCAGATGATCTCACCTCTAGCCTAAACCAACACTACGTTTAATGATGAGGCATGAGAGAAAGAGGGACAGAGGTGGGAGAGAGCTGGCTACATTAGAAAGTGACAAACAATGAAAGAAGACTTGAAGTGCACAGTTTACATTCTTGTTGAACTGAATCTGACGGATCTGCACCAATTCTTCTTGACAGCAGCAGTATCAGAGTCTGCTGCTGATGGTGGAATTGAAGCTGCTGTGTACTGAAGGACGTGAACCAGCGATCACTCTCATATCCTGCTAAGACATCACATCTGAAACTCCATCACATCTTAGGATCATAATCCTTTTGTCTACAGTGAGTGGCACCTATGGCTGTGTTCTTTCTCACAGATAAAGCTGTGAAGGCCCTTTCTCTTTACCTCTACAAAACACCCGTTGTACCTGGAGAAACTAAGCATAAATTTTGTAAAAAAAACAAACACGTAAACTGTCATACATGTGCACTTACACATGGATGTGCTGTACAGTTAGTCACATGGGAAGACGTGTCACACAAACTGGCTTTCTGCAGCAGTGATGACTGGCAGCCTGCAGTCTTCATGCACCCGACAGCCCAGTCCACTTTAACCCTCAGCCAGGGCCACAAAGCCAGGGAGACACACACAGAAAGCTGCGCTTCAGTGGGTGGTTACAAAGCTGCATTAGCACAATTACTATATATGCATATGGGATGTTTCAGATCTCTGGCTCATTGGATTTCTACATGGCAATATAAAGCCACATTTGACTCAACAGGATTCACATGTACGCCGTTTCCCGGCCACCAGCACCAGCAGCAGCAGCAGCAGTGTATGACGTGTTAATAGCAGCTTGCTGCAGTGGCAGACGTGAGACAGTAACAACACTTGGAGGCAGCCCTCACAGCTGGCTAACCAGCATCCGCAGCGCTATCATTTCCATGTTGTCACCAGTCATTCATTGTTTAAGTTCTGCTTAAGCAATTGCGGCTGCTTGACAGAAAGGGCCCGTGGCGATGTGTACCGCCAGCGCTGCCTGTTAACTCAAATGTAACACGGTGTCCTGCGCTTCACCCCCACCAAGCTGGGACTTGGAAGCAGACACATAAGACGCAGCCGAATGGCTTCGAGAACTGGCAGGTCCTTCGCGGTTTTTCAGCCAGACAGAGAAATGGAGCCAGAAGAAGAATGAAAATGAAGAGAAAGAACCTGAAGAAAAAAGGCGTAAGAGAGTAAAGGGCTGTAAAATAAAAGTAAGAGAAGAAGGGATTGATTAGGAGGGGGTCACAGTAATGAGCGGGTTACCCTTCCTGGGAAGCCTCGGTGGATAGCTGCCATCTCCACGTGAATGACCTGGCTGATTATCCAGACAGACAAATGGGGGGGCACCGGGCATGACTACAATCAAAGTCGAGGCTCCTAAAGGAAAATAGGCGACCGAGGGTATCTGCAAGAGAGATGATAATGTTCAGTCGAGCCAGAACCCTGTGGCACACTCATTTCTCTCTTAATTAGATGGCAGGTTCAACTAAAACAGCCTCTCTCTGAATGAGGGAATGCCATGGGAACAGATTGGGAAGGTTCTGATCTTGGATGTGCAGACTACAGTATGTGTTTGTTGGCCTTCATTCATAAAACATAGCTTGTGGGTGTGTGCAAAAAGAAGTTGGATTTATTTAAATGTTTGAGCTTTATGTCGTGTTCTTTCTCATTGCTTGTCTACATTTTTGAACATTTCAGGAAATATTTGCAAGCATTAGCAAAGAACTGTGATTTTCAGGGTATTATATATTGCCTCTTCTCCTGTTTTTTGTTTTGGAGCTCTGCTCTAATTATCCTGCTTTCTTGTCTGTATTGTTGAAGAGTGAGCATTATTGTCTCTTCTTTAATTTTAGCATCAGATAATTAAATCAGTTTGCTCAATGCCTATATTTCTCATACACATACTTCAAAGTTATGCAAAAACTAAGAAGTGAATCAAATGTTGTTGGTGCTTTGATCTAAATGCCAACATCAAAAAACTAAGACACTCACACTGACAGTTGGAGATGTTTAGATGGAAAGTTTACCATGATATTTATTCGCGTGTCACCAAGCAAACATTTGTTAATTTTGTGAAACAAAAAGATCTGCTAACTCTGATGGAGCATCACTACTGCTGCAGGCATTTGGTCATAAATATGTGTAAATTATGTTTTGGACTGATGGTGGCTCCAAATAAAACCTTTACCAAAGAGAGAATCCATTAAATACTTGTCAAGTTCCTGACACTAATGCTGGCACCAAAGGAAAACTACAGGGATAACCAAAGTATGTAGGTTCATCTTCTGAGAATCATGAATGTATAGTTCAAATTTCATTTAATTCAATAGTTTCTAAGCCTAGGCGATAAAACAATTAAGGCAGGTATCAGCTTCCTCAATAGCAATAAGACAATTGTTGATTCGTTCATTCATTTTCTTCCATTTATCTGGCTCAGGTTGTAGAGGTAGGAGGCCAAGCAGGTCATTTTAGGGGTCCTTGTCCTCATCAATACTTTCCAGCTTTTCAGGGGGGATCCCAAGGGTTTTCCAGACGAGATGAGGGATAAACTCCTGAACAAAATGTTAAGACCGGATAAAAAATTACTAGTATTCGCATTTTGCACTGGTGGATAGTAACCAAGTTGTAAGTAGAGCTTCAAAATGCAAAAAGAAGAAACAGGAGCAAGAGACAAAACACAGAGAGTATGCAATTGATTGGAAACTGCGTTTAAACTCAAACAGGCTGTTCATCAGCTGATCAAAAGTTTAAGACCATGGCCTTTAAAATGCAGAATCTTCGCAAAAATCTGGCTTTCATGTCGTTTTCTGTCAGGTATTCACACTGTCATGACCTCCTGATGGCAAGGGCAAAAAGGGCCACACCACAAACTTCCAAGCATCAAACATCTGACACTGAAAGGTGGAAGAAAATTTTATTCTCTGATCAGAAAAAATTTAACCTTGACCGTCCTGATGGATTCCAGTGTTACTGGCATGACAAGGAGATCCCACTGCAGATGTTTTCTATGCAGCACAGTGGAGGAGGCTTCATCGTGATCTGGAACGCTTTATCCTTCAATGGAACAATGGCGCTGCAGGTTGTGCAGGGGCGTGAAATGGCAGCTGGCTATTTGGAGATGATGCAGTGGACATCAGTCTTGACTGAGGGCCTCGTCTGTGTGGTAATGACTGGGACTTTCAACAGGACAATGCTGCAGTTCACAACGGGCATCTGACGAAAGACTTCTTCCAGGAGAATAACGTCGCTCTTTTGGACCATCCTGTGTGTTCCCCTGATCTAAATCCCATTGAGAAGGTTTGGGGATGGATGGCAAGGGAAGTCCACAAAAATGGACATCATGTCCAGACAGTGGAAACCCTTCGTGAAGTCATCTTTACCAGATGGAGCAACATTCATACCAGCCTCCTGGAAACACACTAAATGAATTTTTGAAGTGATCAACAAGAATGGTGGGGCTAATCAATACTGAGTCTCTTTTTGACACTTTTAGTTCTCTTTGGGTTTGTTTGGTTTTTTTTTTGCTATGGTCTTAAGCTTTTGATTAGTTGATGAGCAGCCTGTTTAAGTTTAACCTTCATCAGTACACGTGGCAAAACCTACTTCATCTGTACACTTGGGGTCCAGCTGGACTCCAGTAGTATTTCATCTGTTTCACATTTCTGTACTTGTCCATATCCTCTCAATGTATATTTTCCTAAAACGTGTGTCGCCTATAGATATAAATATAAAAGAGACAATGAAATTACTATTGATGATTAAAAACGTGTATTGCTTACAATATTAGTGTAAGAACTCCTGAATTGAAATGAAACACAATACAACTGAAACAGTCATCACAAGAGCAACATAACACAAACATACATAAATAAAAGATGCACAGTCTGACTGGGTTCCGCATGTACCCCAAATGATTTTATATTTTTTTGTATATATATATATATATATATATATATACACACCACTAACCTGGTTGGAATCAAATAAGCTTTGGTGTATGTAATAGCAACTATGTGGGTGACAACTACCTAAAGGGACTGAAAAATCAAGCTTGTAGATAAAAAAATATGACAAATTATATACCCCTGGGGTCTGCATGGACCCCAGGTGTACTGATGAGGGTTAAATGAAATTTTAAATAAATTACTTACTCCCTGTTTTTTGTCTCTTGCTTCTGTTTCTTCTTTTTGCATTTTGAAGCTCTACTTGCAACATGGTTATGACCCAATAGCGTGAAATGCGAATACTTGTAATTTTTCCCCCGGTCCAGTGAGTTCTGGGTTTACCTCAGTGTCTCCCCCTAGTTGGGCTTCCCAGAAAACCTCCAGTAACAACTTCTTAAATAGAATATTCACTAGCTGCCTTAAATCCATTTGACTCATATCACCAGAGAAGCACATATCTAAAATGCAAGTTAGGTTGCAGGTCTCCTGAGGTGTGCTGGTCCGTGGCCACTTGGGCCTCTCATGACCCCTGTTCATACCCACAAACCTACCTTCATGGAGACTGTAACATGTCAACAGGTCATCAGTGCTGGTTTGGCCACTGCTGAGTGTGCACACATCTGTGCTGTCTTCAAGGTCTTAATTCTGCGTCTGACATCCAACAGATGCTATTCCTTTTTTAACTTCCTGACGCCACTTTTTGCTTTACAACAGCTTAAAATCTTTGCTTCATGTATCTGGAAATGCTCCACAGGGATCATTCTGATTTGGTGGCATGTTCAAGCTGCAAACATCCTGTGAAAACCCCAGGAGCCTTCTGCAGTGCTGGAAACTCAATCTGTTAGGGACCAATAACCGAGCCATGTTCAAAGTGGTTTTAATTGTGTGTCTTGACCATCAGGCTGTAACTGACACTCTGTGTACTTCATAGCGTACTTCATGTTGTCTTTCCTGGCCATATGACTCACTATTTGTAGCAGCACGGAGTCAATAAAAATTCTACCCAGTCATGCACGCACCCATATTCTGTATATCAACCTGATCTATGTGGTGTTGTGTGTGTGGAAGGTCACAAGTACACATATTATTCCCATGCTCAGTCACTGTGGTAATGATGGTGGGAATCTGGCTGGACAACAGCTTGTCGGTTAACAGAGACTCATTCAGCTCTCAGACATCCTTCCCAGAAGCACCCCGGGAACTCCATCAATAGAAGAAGACGGAGGAAGGCGGAGAGGACGGACACAGGAAGTCATTACAATCTGCATAGAGATTGGTTTGACCTCAGCATCCACCCCCTCACCACCCTGCCCAAAGCCTGACTGGACACAACAGATGTTAGTGGAGGTGGAGTCGAGGGATGAAGGGGGGGTGAGATGACAGCTGTACATTGTCTGTCCGCACCAGCCATTGTTTGGAATGGGAAAAGAAGGAGGAAAAAAGAGAGAGAAGAAGGGGAGAGACAAAACAGAAGGGTTGTTGATTGCAGTTGTTTGAAACTGCGTTTTGTGCAGCCCTTTGGCAGAAATGTCAATAATGTGATTGAACTTATGGCAAAAGGGGGCGAGAGAAAGGGTGGAAAAGAAAATAAGAGATTGAGCGAGGAAAAAAGCAAAGGAGAAGGAGTGAGCTACACAATGTGTGGAGTTACTGGCTGCTCGCTGGACACAAGAGTCCTCCACAATAACGAAATGTCAGCCACTTGAAAAATCTTACAAAACCTTCATTCTGCAGCCTATTGTTAATGGAAGGTCGAAACAGTTTTATACTGTTATTTAATAATATAGTGTTAAACGCAGTCAGGTTCAGCAACACAAAGCTAATCTTTCTTTATTTTTTTTAATGAACAAGTTTCATTTTGATGACACTGGCGTAACCCACATCAGTGAAACTAGCTGTTCATATTTTTACTAATTCAGAATTGAAGGTAAACATGTTTGATGGCCTTAAGATTAGCATTCGTAAATCTTTTCACAGCTTTTAATTAGGAGTGAACAAGCCTAAAAACATCAGATTTAAAATCATCTATTATGCAAGCAGGTTTCCGCAGAAATGCATTGATACCAGAATGTTAAAAACTGATGAGAACAAAGAAACAAAGGCTGGAATAACAGAATAAGAGAGACAGAGACAGATGGGTGAGTGAAGGCAAGCATCCTGCATGCCAAGGCTGACAACCTGATATAGGACACAGAGGAAAAAAACTGCTAGGTCAGGCAAGAAACCCCAAAGGCGAAGTTGAAAATTCATGACATTCACATCACATCAGCAATATCACTTTACTAAAAAATAGAAAAGAAGGGAAATTTAGAGACAGGGCAAGAAAGGAGGGGGAGCGATAATATTGCTCTTGATGCTGGTCGAAATCCAAGTATAGAAACATCTTTTCCAAATGCCTCTGTGCTGCAGTAAGAAGGAAAAAGCCAACAGGGCTCATATCGATGCAGCAGAGGTCTGGAGGGATGGAGAATGACACAGCCAGGCTTCTCCCGAGAGGAAAAAGTGACGAGAGTTGTTCCAAAATCAGCTGTGCAGACACCAGTTCTTGCCAATGCTGTCCAACAACACAAAATTAAAAAAGAAAAATGACAGCAGCTTTAATGGGCTTGAAGCTTAGTCATTACATCTCTTCTACAGAGTTTACAAAATAAGCACAATTGTGTTGGAAGATGATTGTTTTTCAGGCAACGCTTTGAAGTTCAGGACTTCGAAAGAAAGGCTTCCTGGCAAATGTGCTGAAAACGCAACACACAAGCAGAGTTACACACTGAAATGAACTCCTACATACACATACACAAAACACAAGTATGTAGATATATATAGGTTTTAATTACATCTACTATGAAAAGCTACACTTTCACATATTAACAATCTGTCAAATGATAATGTGTTAAGTGCCTGTAGAGACAAACCCACAGAGAATTATCTCCTAACTTTGCTGTTTCTGTTTTTCATCTCATTAGCAATGTTTCCATTATGTATGTCAATTAGCATCCTTAAGTATCACATTAGAAAACTTCTGATTTAAAGTAACATTCTATGCATGCTTGAGGTGGCTGTTGAATTTTTCACAACAGAGTTAATGCATGTAATGGGAAAATGAAACACCTTTTTTTGAATAAGGATGCAGCGAGCGTCTACATCACAAATGAGCTGTCTCTGCTTCTTTTGTTGTCTTCATTATGGACAACATGAAAAACATCTCATACTAGCTGACATGAAAGAATTATTATAACTTCCCCAACTGAAAACAATTCCTGAAGACTTTTCTTTATTTTGTCTCACGGTTGAAAACAAGAAAAACACTCAGAGAATGCAGTACTCCACCAAGGTTGCTCAGTCATTGTAGGATTTAAGACGGATGATTTTTTTTTTTTTAAATCGTGGTCCGCAACGGTCGATTTGTAGTAGGATCACAATCATATGATCGTCAGCAGGCAGCTGACGTAGTGTTCACTTGTTGTCATAGTTACAGTGACACCGTGCTGCTATCTCCCAATGATACAGAAATCTTTAACAAATCCGTGGATCCAGACTATAAGTCACATCACTGCCAAAATCTAATCACTTGGTCCTTGTGTCATTTCTGGCCTTCTTTGAAAATTTCATCCAAATCTGTTTAGTCCGTTTTTGAGTGATGCAAACAGACATAGACAAACCAATGCTGATTGTCACGTAACTCTAAAAGTAAAGTAAAAAGTTTTGCTTGGTTCTTCTACTTAAAGGCTTTTTGGGCATTTGACAAACAACAGGTTTTGCTTCCAGCTTCTTCTACTCTGTTTCTTAAAGCTGACACAACCTCTAGCATCACCTTTTGACGACACTACACGGCCTCATTTTATTCACTCTAAAGCAGTGTTATAGTGCCGGTACAGAGACTCCTGCGCAGGGCAACAAGAACACGACAGCCAGAGTACAGTTAATGGGTTTTATTTATAATTCACAGCAAAACACAAAAGCAAACTCAGAATACTAATTACAATGAACCAGAGCTAACAGGAACGGGAGCACCACTAAGAGTGGCTACAGAATACTGTAAACCAACTGGACCACAAAATTAACAAAATGGGGCTAACCCGAACCTGGTACAACCAGGGCAGGAGAGCTAACAGGGGATAACAAGAATTTGAACGCCGGAACAGTGAAAACAATCTACTAACGGAAAACACCCTACCCTGATATGAAACCAAAACTAAAGGCATGCCGAATGTGGCAACAGAAGCTAAGGCTTACAATAACACTATTTAGTCAGTACGCTGACATGGCAAGACAGAACGACTAGGAAAACTCACAACACTAAACTTGACACTAGGCGACTGAGTGGGGAACTTAACTGACAGAGAATTCTGAAGGCAATGAGGGAAGGTGAGGTGGGCAGAGGTGGAATGGTGGCTGGCGTGATGGTGGGGACGAGACAGATGCTGTGGCTGGAGGAAGCGTGGTATGGGTCTCTCGAATGATCCAGATGAGGAACGGGGCAGACAAAAGATTTCCAGGAACAGGTTTTGCAGACCAGGTGAGGATCCAGAACTGAAACACAAAAGACATGGTTAGAGCATGAGTCTTTCTAGGAGCCGGATGCAAACTATAATCAACACTAACTTGCCTTTTTAACAGTGCAGCGACAAGTGGTGACTGCATCTGGCTTTTATGTGTATGATGAATAGTTGCTGCAGATCATTAACATCTGACAGTAATCAGTCCAGGATTACCAATAGACAGCACCTGTCTCATGCCACCACACACCACAAACATGCCCACCTATAGGGAGAGAGGAAGGGAGGGGAAGAGAGTCTGCTGCTACCTACCATCAGAAGTGGAGGGCGTAACAAGTAGTTCATGAAAACAATGTTAATGATTCCACCAAGGAACGTGGCGGAGATATGTGACGATCGGCACTGGTTTGTCTGTCTATCTGTCCGTTAGTAGCATTACTCAAAAACAGACTAACGGATTTGGATGAAATTGTCACGATTGTGATCCTACTACAAATCGATCGCTGCAGACCACGAATTTTTTAAAGATTTCATACAAACGACTGAGCAGCCTCGACGGAGTATGGCGATCTCTGAGTGCTTTTCTTGTTTGTATTTTCTTTAAAGTTTTTTTCTTCACTTCAATTTGCTCATCGATAATATGGAAACACATCTGTCATCTTTAATCAGCTAAGTGATTCTAACAAACCATCTGTAGGTGAAATGACAAAAGTCTGAGCTAAAGATGCTGATGTTTTCCCTCAGGAATTGGTGGTGACCAAAACATCCATTATCCATTATCTATACACCGCTTAATCCTCACTAGGGTCGCGGGGGGGGGGGGGGGGGGGGGGGGGCTGGAGCCTATCCCAGCTGACTCGGGCGAAGGCAGGGGACACCCTAGACAGGTCACCAGTCTGTCGCAGGGCCACATACATAGACAAACAAGCACTCTCACATTCACACCTATGGGCAATTTAGAATAATCAATTAACCTCAGCATATTTTTGGACTGTGGGAGGAAGCCGGAGTACCCGGAGAGAACCCACGCATGCACAGGGAGAACATGCAAACTCCATGCAGAAAGATCCCGGGAAAGCCGGGACGCGAACCAGGGACCTTCTTGCTGCAAGGCGAAAGTGCCAACCACTACGACACTGTGCAGCCCGTGACCAAAACAGAGCAAAAAAAAGAATGAATATGGGAAGTCAACAGAACTCCAAGTGATTGCTAATGTTGTCTAAAACAAGTTTACTTAGTTACTCCGCCAAGGAACGGGTGGAGTTATGCGACGATCAGCGTAGGTTTGTCTGTGAATCTGTGAATCTGTCTGTCTGTCTGTGTGAAACATTACTGAAAAACGGAGCAACAGATTTGGATGACATTTTCAGAGAACGTCAGAAAAGACACAAGGACTAAGTGATTAGATTTTGGCAGTGATGCGGTTTATAGTCTGGATCTACAGCTTTGTTAAAGATTTCCTATTGGGAGATATAGCAGACGGCATGGTGTCGCTGTAACCACAATGTGAACACTGTGTCAGTTACCCACTGACGATCACATGACTGTGATCCTACTACAAATTGACTGTGATTTATAAGTTGGAAATCATACAAGGAACAAATGATAAAACTGTGGGGTGTTTCTGAGTCCCATCAATTCCTGCCATCCGCTACATATTTAGATCACGTAATGTAGCAAACCCCAGCCAGACACGTTAAGTTCAGCCGTCAGCCTTATTTTGAACGCAAATTCACCTTTGTCCTTCACTAATTTCTTCACCGTAAGAGCTTGTCCCCATTGCAGCTAAGTGCTTTAAGTTTAGAGACATCCTTTGCTAGACAGCAACAGCATGTAACCATTGTCTTTCATCTTTATTTGAATTTTCTGACTTTTTGGCAGCATCTTGGTCATGTCAAGAAACCACTTCTTAGAGAATCACTTCCTGTGCTGATGGAATGGCGACAAAATAAAAGCCCACAACATTAAAAATACGTCTTCAAAATAAAAGCATGGACGGAACGGTTATTTTAACAGTAGCAAAACAAAGGTTTGCCAAAAGTGATGAACTGATCAACAGACTTTTATAAGAGTAATTTACACGCAATTTGGTATTCATACATAACATGCACATGCATAACACATGCTTGTGCTCAGCGCAAGGTCATTTTTATTAAAGATTTCATCCGTCGGAAATGATACGTCAACTGAACAGCCTTGGCGGAGTACTGCACTCTCTGAGTGATTTTCTAGTTTAGTATGCCGTCTTTATAAAGAGATACTAACCCATTTTGGTTTAAAAACCTGTTTTGCTGCCCCCTAGCTGCCAAAACATGTTTAAGGACACCATCTTAAATTCTTTAAAGAACAAATGTCAGATAATAATTCCCAGTCATTATTTTGGACACAACATTTGAAACAAGCATACGATTACAGGAAGCCTGCATATGTCTAGTGATTGTCAGATTTACCCAATAATACTGTCAATCATCAAACATTGCTCAGCTGTAACCTCAGAAATCTCTGCAGGCAGATATCAGGGAGTTTGCCAGAGCTTTAGTCAACTTATTGCTCAAACCTCTTTCTTACACTTTATTGCACACTTTATTGAACCATTATGCCTCACAAACAAAATAAATCCAAAGAGAGAGAAAGACCAATTTTCTAGATTTATTCTCCCCAGTATTTTCTTGTCTCTCATTCTCTGTCTGCTGGCTGGCTGGTCATAACAGTCAGGGGGTTCATTTCTGCCTCGAGTCTAATGCAGGGCAACAAAAGCGCATGGACGGCATTAAATATTTACAGCTACATCTTCTCTCCCTCCCCAGCCGTCTGCCCTCAAATAGTCTTGACAAACAAGCCAATATCATACACATGCTTCATACACACAAAGAAAAGGTTAACTTGTAATGCAACTTGTTCACTCGTATGCACACAGTCACACAAAGCAAGAGATATGCAGTTAAGAGAGCTTTTCTTTTAAGAAATCCAGTAAAATGTTGGTGTTTAATTTGATATTCTAAGAAAACATAAGTGAAAATATGATAGTTTGCAGCATCTCACTCTTTAGCCCCTTTTTTACCCCTCCTCTGATGAAAATCAAGTTTTAATCTTGTTAAGATGTCCATATCTATTTTTTTAAATTTGCTGCAAGACACATCGTGGGCGAAATAAGCCGTCAACAACATGGCTGAGCATTTCTTCCTTAAACTGCAGTGTACTGACAGTGGAAACATATATTCCGACTTCCAGGGTTTCATACATAACCGTCCTGCAGAACCAATTCTTTCTTCATCATTATTGTTCTTCAGAATTGGTTCCTGGTTCAAACATGTATGATTGAATTACTGATCTGATCTGCATACTCATGAGCAAGCAACAGTGTACAATTATGTCTAAGAAAGGGGTTCATTTTTCAGAAACAACTTGTGAATACGTAGCTTTAATAAACAGAAATGAGTTTTAGGGGATTACTCAGTGGCCAGAGAGACTTTAATTTTGCTCTCAGGGTTTTATATATGTGACAATTAACATTTTTTGTTTTGTTTTCAGTTTTTTTCTGGAAATTACTCTTGAAAAGTGGCAGTTGTGTCACATTCATTACATATAATGTACATCTGACACATTAGTGTGATGTTTCTTTAATATTGCAGGGATCCTTTCAAGTCTCTTAATGTTGTACTTTTTGCAGTTACTCAACCCTGAAAAGTGCTGAAAGTGTTGAGGAAGTTTTAGAAGTTTCTGATCTCTCATAACTTCCCACATAAAAAATATATTCTCGAGTGAACAGGAGTTGACAGCATCTCATAACAGCTTTACAGTGGAAACTGAGCAGTACTGAATCGTCACAAGCACTGTCACAGAATGTCACCATAGGGAGCACAGACGGCCTGAAAAAGCTAACATCTGGAGAAAACCATAAAGTCATTTTCCACCGGAGAAACCTGTGGGCCCCAAACCTTCATGCATGTTCTGACCACAGGAACTGCTCCTGTAGAACTTCTCAAAGAGCCATTTCAGGGGGAGATAAAAAAGTAGGTGTTCCAGGTAGGTACTCCTTCAAAACTACTATGCAGGATTCAACGCTGATTGCATAAACTTAGAAAGGAGGCCAAAGACCATTTTTTTCTGCCCTCTCAATGTTTTTACTAAGCAGTCTTTTCATCTCAAACATCACAATCAATGGTGTAAACTTACATCCACTCATGTTCAGTTACTATTATTTCTCGTTGTTTTGGTGCCCTCAGAGTTCTGATCCCTCGCCACAATGGAAATGTAAATCTAATCTCTGAACCCTGACCTGTAAATGTTCGTACCATCTAACACCTGCCCCAAGACCCTGCGTGGGAAAGATACCCGAGTCATTCCAGAATTGGAGGACATTTTACGTCCCACCCATCAAATTTCAAATAATCCATGTACAAAATATTAAACATGCAGTTGTTGTGTAAATGTACTTGTCCTGAGACCAAATCTAAAAAAAAAAAACAGGAGAAAAAAATGTTTGAAAATTTTTTTAAAATATCAAATAAGTCTGCAGTTCCCCCTAAAATTACGTTTTTCTCTTGTCCCACCCCGATGATGACCAAATTGAATCTCAAATAAAACAGTTAAGATGAAACCTTAACGCCCTTTTGTTGGTATTATTTTTTTCATTGACGTCTCGTAATTGTGAGAACATTTTTTGAATCAACATAACATTTTAAATAATAATTGTCATGCATGAAACGTGTGTCCCACAACAACCCAGGTAGCATAACCTTGTTAGCTGGTAGAAGAAGAAGAAAACAGTGAATCACATGATAAGCTGGAATTGACATCATCAAACAGTTTTCCAAAAGAATGGGTAAAGCAGAGCTATGTGCTCTCTTCTATTTTTCACATTTTCATAACATTGTCAGTCTTGATTGAATGTCTCACTCTACTTCACATGATCAGGAAAAGACAAATTCTTCTGACTTTTTTCTTGACTGTTTTCCATCAGTAAGTTTGTCCTCTTGGTCAGCAGCCTTAGCAAATATCTAGCTTCTACTCCTGAGAAAAAACTAACATTAACATGGATTTGCAACACTGTTACTGCGATTAGAGGAGGTTTTTTCAAACAAAAAATAAAACATGGAATAAGATGGTACCATTGATGTGTAAGCTGAGCCAATCAAGCCTTTGATAGTTTATTACCTATTATTGATGAATATGGAGCAGGAAATTGTAAAAGAGATGGTTAATTTTTCCAAAAATTTGAAGCCCAAAAGTCCTCCAATTCTGGAATGACCCACCTACTGTGACTACTTCTACTACCTGTAGGAGCCGCACTTGAAAACAGGCAGCACATTACGTGCAAGTTCACTGTTTCCAGGCTTTATGATAAAATAAGCAAACCATCTCCTGCTCTCACTCAACGGACAAATTAGACTGCATGCCAGGCTACTGATCTTCTCATCTAGCTTTCAGTAAGTTATTTCCCACTATGTTGAATAACGCACTGAGAAAATCCAGGACCATTTTGGTGGAAATATGAAAAAATAATTACAATGGACCTTAATCATAACACAGAAAGTTCAGCTTGCTGTGTTTATATAAATGTGCTAACAGCATTCTTGGAACACAACTATACACATTGTAACATATTCATAGGAGAGAATAGACTGAATCAGTTACATAAAATCTGTATCCAACCATTCACACAAACATATATTTAAGCATGCTAACACACACACACACACACACACACACACACACACACACACACACACACACACACACACACACACGCTCTCTGCAGCCCACAGCTCCAGCACCACCCATGTATCCACATCTCGGGGTGCCATTGTGTGCGACCACTCAAGCAGGTAATTCACTGACAATGAATAAAATGAGATGTAATTATTTTCAAGCAGTCACTTGTTGAGTAAAGCTGATTGGGCTGAGAAACATGTGTTGCTCCTGGACTCCATTATTGCCATGCCGCCATGCCTTTTACAGTAGCCAGACAGAGGTTAACGCTTCGCAATCAAATTGTGTGCCAGCGTGCGAGCGAGTTGGCTGTCGACTGGCGAGGAGAGGGTGGGTGGCAGAGGCGGGAGTGTGGGGGGGTTTGAGGGAGGTGAAAAATAAGCCTCTGGCTATCATCACAGGAAATGGCCTGAGACATCCACTTCTCTGTCTCTCTGCCACCCACCCTCCTCTCGCCGTCTATCTCTCACACTGTTGCTATCTCTCTTGTTCATTTGACCTTTTTCTCTTTCTCTGCCTCTTGAGCTTTCATTCCCTCTATCTCCTCCTCTAACCTTCTTTCCATTTCCTAAGATAGCTTTCTCATTCACTTTCCATCTCTCTCTCTCTCTGCAGCAGTTATCGGTTTTTCCCTCTCTGTCTCTCCTGTTCTCTCCATCTCACTCTCCAGACCTCACTTTTCCTTTCTCCCTCCTTCCCTACCCATGTGCCTGTTTTGTTCTCTCTCCTCCTCACTCTTTTCATCCTCTATTCTCTCTTTCTCTCTGTCTCTGTATCTCCTCTGCTCTTTCTATCTCGCTCTGCTCACTCCGGTGTACCAGAACAGGTGGAGGACAAGCTGATAAGTCTCAGTCTGACGCATTCTCACCAGCAGCCACCGCATGCTCTCTGATCCTGTGTTATTTGAAACACACCTTTACTGTTATCTGTGTGCATGTACGTGGCTCGCACTCTATCTATGTATATATGGTTAAATTACAGCCAGGAGAGATACATCCACCGCCTTTGAACTGTTCCCACAAAGGCAGCTCTGCCTCACCCACCCTACCAAAGGAGTAATTCCATTCGATTTCATCCAGTCCTGTCTTGGTAATTTGCATCCTTTTTCTCAGCTCCTCTCTTTTTTTTTATCTTAGTCTCTCTCTCTCCCTCTCCCTCTCTTTCTCTCGGCTTAGTGTCTTTCATCTTAAAGCAGTCCTCATAATACCCACACATACACAGAGCTCTTGTCACAGAGACATGCATAGGCACACACACACCACACTCTCATATCTCTTATTTCCTTGGCTGGATAAGGTTGAGCAGGACTGGAATCAGATCGTTTAACATATTACCAGCTCCCAGGGGTCCCTGTTTATGCCTGCTCACTCCAGAGCAGATGAGTGTGATTCCAGTAGCTGCTGCGCATTAAGCAGATCTCTGCAGCTCCAGCGGGCCCCCGAGGACCGCTACATACGACGAATGCTCATAGTGGATAAAGCATACGGACAATATTTCCAAATTGATGTTGTAGTAAAGATGCAGAGACATGCAGATGGGGAGTAAACACATGTCGTGCAGTACAGAAACACACAAGCAGATAATCAAGGGAGTTAATGCAGCGTGTTAAATTATCCCACCGTAAACAGTGCAGCTCACACATGGATGTAGAATGGAGCTGGATGTACAGTTCACAAGGTTAGATCTACAGCAACGCTAGCGGCCAGTCAGGCTATAAAAGAATTTGTTGGATGCAATCAAGAGACCTCTTGACTATTTTTAGTTTGTCAACAATACTGGGAGAAATACAAAGTTTGGTCTGAGGTCAATGCCACAGGAAAAGCCATGTTGTTACCTAAATCAAACCCATTTATTATTGTAGGATCATTCCAGCTCGGCATGTCAGCACATTGTTGTCAGATTTTGCTCAACTCACATTTGTCTGACCAGTCTAATTTATCAGTGTCCTGTGTTGTTTCTTAGCTTCAGTAGTTCAGCTGTACTTGATCACTTTTAAAAGCATTTTTGTTTCTAGACTGAATAATGACCCCATTGTTCTCATGCTGTTTAGCTTTCACTAGTCCATGGTGACTTATGTTTCATTTCAGAAGCTGTAATTGTGGTTGCTAGGCACTTTTTCACATTGATCAAAGCATAGGTCATTTAGAAATGTTTTACTTCTCCATGTCAACTTACATCAGTCTGTAGTAGAAGTGCATCAGTGTCAGTATTCCTTCTTTTTCTGGTGCTTCTTTTTCTCCTGATTTGTCTGTCAGACTGTGAGAAACAGTTGTTAATTAACATGACACCATCGCTGAACCATTCTGAGATCAGTCTGCAACAAGGCAAACTTGGGTCAGGAAAAGAACATTTCTACACAGGTAGACAAACATGGGTTATATGCAGAGATGAGACTGACAGGAATACCTCATTAGTTTATTTGTAACTAGTTTTAGTTGTACTCTTCAGGTATAAAAAGTGAAGCAAATCTGGAAGAGACTTAAACCTGCTTTCTTCTAACAGCCAGCAGGGGGCGACTCCTGTGGTTGCTAAAAGAAGTCACATTGTATAGAAATCTTTGTGAAAACAACCCTATTTCTGACCACATTTATTACCTCAGTAAAAATTATCTTAATGAGTTTATGGTCTCAGTCGCTAGTTTTTAGTCTCCTTTCATACAGCATGATGTTCATTTTGCAATTTATGGTCCCATTTAGGGAAAAAATATATGATCAAGAAGAATATCTTTTAGGGCTACCTTGTGATTGACAAGTCGCTATTGTATGCAGAGTTTCATCAACTTCTCTGTCACACATCAAGTCTGGTTTCAAAATATCAAAGAGACAACTGGCAAACTCCAAACTGGAATCTTCAAAAACCACAACAGGTGACGCCACGGCCACTGCATCCATCTTTTCTACACACTAGCAGCTTTTTTAGACTCAAATGTAGAACACAGACTCAGTTGCACAAAAGGTTTATTGCAAAACAGTCTTGGTGAAGAAGAGGGATTTCTGGAAGTGAGGAGGTTGTTACAAGTAAACGGAAGACGTCGGAATCTTGAATTGCTTAACGCCTGAAGGCTGGTGACTGAGTGTGGCGTGTGGCTTAGTGGGTGGCTGACTGACCAATTTGGAGGTGGTGAACATGGCGTCAGGGAGAGCGAGTAGCAGACTGGAGCTTGAGAGTGGGAGTGAGCTGGCAAGAAGATGACCAGAGGAGACTGGAATCAGAAGTACAGAGATGCTGCAGATTAGACTGGATCAAGTACGAGGAGGCCAGTACTACGAGGATGGTTGGGATGACGATTCTACAGCATGAGTAGGTATAGCAATCTAGCAAGAAGTGGAGTGATGAGCTGGGGATTTAACACCCCAGCAGGTGGGTGGATTCGGTTACTAGATGATTCTTAAATGTGTCAGGTGATTGACCATGAAGACGAACAGGTGGCCACATCCAGGTAAAGATACAGAGAGAACAGACGGGGGACAAGCACGAGACAAAAGTGAAAGGCAGAAAATAGTGGAAACACATGGAACAGGGAACAGAAAAATGGAAGAATGACAGCATAGCTGTCACACAACAGAAAGACACCAGTTTCACAAATATTCAACCTGTATGGACCACCTATATGCACTAAACTTCATTTCAGTCAATAACTGCTGACCTATTGTGATTTGTGCCAAAGTCAGCAGTTAAATACAGACAGATTGATAAAACTCCCAAACAATGCTGTAAGTACACCAAACGGCTCTTATTGTGTGTTTCTGTATGATACATAGACCTGTTTCTCATCTAAAAACAAGACTTTGAACTGCACCAGAAAGAAAAAACTTTTGTTGTTTTGAAGCGTTGGCCCTGGTATCAAAAGACCTGTCCATCATTTTGCAAGGAAACATAATTACTGCAAAATAATGTTTTGGATTTGTTTCTGAAAGGACTGTACACACAGGGACGCATTACAAAAAGGTGTAAAATAAAAGAATACCTTGACATCAAAAGCTACCTTTGTGAAGCTTAGTTTGTTGCAATTTGTGTCAGTCAACTCTGTATTCATGTTGAGGCCACGCTTTGAGATGCTTTTATAGTATTAGAAGGCTTTTCAAAGACCGTTATAGCAGTGAGCTATTCAGTGAAAACATTCTGGTAAGTTACATTATTATTTAAAAGTAACTTTTAAATAATAATGTATGTGAATCATTTGTTAGTCTGTTCCAGAATCTGTATTTAGTGAATTTCTTTACTGTTATTATGAAGAGCAATCAAAGAGACAGACAAAACAGATATTCAAATAAAGTCTCCGAAACATCCATGAATGCCCACGCAGAGACATGCAGTATGAATATTTTCCAACACACACACACAGGCCGACCTTGTTACTGTAACGAGTCACATTGCTCACCACACTCAAGTCAGCAGTGCGTTCACATGCTCCTCAGTACAACAAGGCCTCTATGCTGCTGTGTCCGTTGGGAGAAGAGGTTCAAAATGTATCCAAAGGGCTCCGGCTGAGACAACAGAGGCCCGTGTTCTCCTGCTGCTGCTGCTGCTCTGCTCCTGGCCTGGTGGAGGGAAGCACAGGGGCTGCTGATGGACAAGAGTTTCAGCTTTCAAAAGGATTTTTTTTTCTTTCCCTTTTTTCTACCCAAATGGATCAGGCCAAATACAAACACAACACAGGTGTGTGTATGTGTGTGTGCATCTGTGCGGTGTGTGTTTATCACATTCTGAACAGAATTTGAACTGTACAACAAAGCAGCCAGTGTGTGTGTGTTGTTCATGTCCAGGTCACCAGTGGAGAGTCGCATGTTCTGTTCTCATCACCACCTGATCCCACCAGAGTCCATCACACAGCACAGCCCTGTGTGTGTGTGTGTGTGTGTGTGTGTGTGTGCGTGTGTGCGTGCGTGTGTGTGTGTGTGTGTGTGTGTGTGTGTGTGTGTGTGTGTGTGTGTGTGTGTGTGTGTGTGTGTGTGTGTGTGTGTGTCTGACTGAACACGTGTCCTTGTGTGTACACAGTATGAAAATGTGTATATGAGAGTGGAAAAAAAGTCACATGGAGTCGTTATGTCACACAGTGCGCGGCCCAATCCATCCCATATGTGCCGAGTTATCCAGCTCTCCGGTCACTGAGCTACAATAGCGGCCCGCTTTTTAAAACACCAGCACAATGTGCACCCGTCACGTGGTGAAACCGAGCCCAGTCAGCGGATACCACCCTGGGGAGTGCCGGAGGGGGGATTTAAGTTCAGAACCAGGAAGTGATTCGATGAAAGCAGCAGGGCCTTGGGGGAAGTTTGTCCACCCCTCCCCCTCCATTTTACTTTCCTTGCCAGCTTAAACACATCTGTCCTGGCCTGACCACCGACCCCACCCCCAAATCCTCACAGCTGGGGCTTCTGGTCTGTGCCACATTCGATGAGTTAAACAGAAATAGGAAGACTTGATTTGATGAAATCGAATTTAGCGCTGGAAAAATTCAAAATAGCGGCAAATATGATTAAACATTACACAAAACTCTTCAGAATTAAACTACTGCAGATAAAATTCATCACAATTGAACGATGTGTAAACATTTTTGCCACTTATGGCTGTTAATTCTTCCATTATATTACAGCTTTTGCTAAACTCACTTTTTGCAGAATTACATAATCATTGGAATTCTTAAGGAATAACACCCTGTAAGATTTTTGAACTCCGTGGTTGACTGTTCTGCATAAACTAGGAGTCATTACACCCACGCCAAGAATTACAATAACACCATTGTAGACTTGTCAATTAATCACCACATGTTTGACATGTAAAATCCTGTCTTATTACCTTTGTTCTGCTGCTGTTTCTCATGTCCATGCTTCATGTAGCCCAATAACACCCAAATTTGCCATTGCAGTCTGTTTACTAGAATTACCTGCACAAGTTCCATCTGCTCACTGATAGTTTACTTTAGTGTTTTGGTTGCATGTTATCAAGTCTAAGAGTCTACAGTCATGCTAGTGGCTCTGCAGGGTTGTATTTATTTAAAAGCTAATATCAGCATACTAAGATGCACACAGTGACAACACTAACATATTTGACAGGTATTAGGGTTTGCTTGGCTTAGAAGGGGCCTCTGGGGGTTGAGAGGTTGGCAGTAATCATGATTATTTTGTCTACAGTAAAGCCAATGAGTCTGTGTTACCTTGTTTGACAGAAATCTATGTATTTTCCTTTGTTCGTGGACTTCAAACTAATGTAAAAGGTGCAGAATACCACCTATTGTTCTGCCTGCTACATGAAGAAGCTGGAGAAGGAGGCAGCTAATGCAGCTAAACAGACCAAAGACTTGAAAAGCCTAACTTTGAATGGTAAAACTGTGATTAATTACCACCAGAGTCGGGTACAACCTGACTCTAGACGGTAAAACTGAGATCCCATTAGCTTCACAGCAGAGCATCCAGGCCCAGTCAAAACATTGCAGCTTAGCTGGTTTATCAAGCGCCAGCCTCATGAGTAAACATTGTATAGCAGCTGTGGATGAGAGAGGAGCTGACTGCTGGAAGTTAAAGATCAAATTTAAGTTTATGCTTTGTTTGCTCAACAGCTGTTTGATAAATTATGAATACATTCATTCAGAGAGAGTATGATTTGATGACTTTATTCTCAGTTTTCAGCATTTTGGTGCTAGTGATGTTTCTTTGGTGCGGGGTTCCAGAAATTCCTCTTAGCAGGAATAACCCTGTGTTTGATGGTTATCAGTGGTCACCATCTTACTTTACCATGTCAGCATGCAAACATTAGCTGCAAATTATTTTTAGTTTTGCAGGTATTTGCTTATGAACCAAAGTATGAACTGATGATGAAGCTAGATGAAGAACTGTGGGTCACACAAGCAATTTCAAGTCATTCTGAGCGCCAACTTTGCCTTTGTTCTTGTTAGTCGATGCATGAAAATGTTTCCCTTTACTTCAGCCTGTGGGTTTCCAAACTTCTAGCTAAGTGTTGTGTACTTTTACTCTGCATGGTTTTTGTCTGCAACTGGGTTCTACTTAACAGTCCAGTTACTGTGTGGCACCTTCTAAGTACCTAAGGTGTTTGGATTAAGTGCACCATACTTGAAACAGACTTTCAACAAATCCTTGCCTTGTTTATTTATGGATTTATCACATACCTTCACTAATAAATTATTTGGCTTCCTACTAACCCCAGCAAGTAAAGTGTCTGGCACTGCATGGGCTATCATACAGAAGGCAACATAAAACTCCAGTACCTCTTTGCTACCCAGTAACCAACTCCTACTTCCAAAATTATGCATGCAGCTCTGTTGAAAGTAGAGCAGGTCTGACTTTAAGGAGGGCAGTTCTACCTTCAAGTGCTCCACATAAACCCTTCCTTCCAGTCATAAATATGACTTACAGCATAGCAGAAAGTCTTTGGTTGAGGAAAAATTGGAGCCAATGTAAACTTTTTCATTTTCGAAAACGAACGACACACGGATACTGGGAGCTTCTACTGCATAGAAGGCAGAATACATGAATAATAGAATACATAATAAGTAATAAAATGGAAATATCACAACTATAATAAAATGAAAAGTAGGGACATATGGCACTAAAAGAGATTAAAAAGTGAAAAAAAATAAAAGCCTCATATTTGCCAGCAGGTGTTGGCACAGTTTCTGTATTTTTATTTCTCCCTCAAGGTCACACTTCTGCTTTTAATGTTCTTCGTGTGCTTTAGAATTACAACATTTCCACCGGTATTTGAAAGCAGCATAATTACTGAAGCGGTGCTGGCCAGCCGGCCCGCCCTCCGTCCGCCCGCCGCCCCTCGCTCTGCGCCCCTCTCAGGGTCTTACTGGGTTGTTAGAGAGCTGGTTGTGTTTTCTCTGTGTGGCCAGGTCTCGCTATCACATTACCGCACACATGCTGATGCAGCAGCTCCTGAAGCCACCCCCCAACTCCACCCCACCCCAGCCCCTGTCCCAGCCTCTTTCACCGAGCCGCCCAACAATGGAGTGAAACAAATTACGATTTCAATTTAAGTAATGTTACATTACAGTTTCCAATCACAGAAATAAGTCGTTACTTTTGTTATCACCACTTCTAAGTGTAAGATTAAAAGTTGAATTATCCAGGAAATGCTCCCCCACCCATCCCCACCTCCCCAGTCATCCTGATTAATTTTCATAGCATTAGTCATCGTCCCCTCGTGTATCGAGCTGAAATGGCTGAAAAGTTGCCTGCAGGAAATATTCTCTCATCTTTGATTTTATAAAGCAGCAGAGATAGGAAGAGAAATTAAGTTGAGTCCCAATTTTAGAGGATAAGAGGATGCAACTGACAATTCTGCAGCTGTAAGAGCAAGGTAGCATAGTGCTGCAAAAATCAGTTTCTGAGGGGGTAGTAAGCAAATTAATGTATTACTTTTGAAAGGACTCCAAGTATTTGTGAATTATAGTACCTGGAATATTAATCATCCTCCTCTTTGGCTGTTGCTGCTCTTTCACAGTCAAACTATCCAATAATTTAACAGCCTCTCCTGGAAGTCATCAGGGAAACTAAACAGAGGACAACCAGTGTTCCTGCAATATGTTTAAAATTAGGCATCGCATGGAAATTATTGGTGTGAGGATCAGCGGGGACAGAATCTTATGCTTGACTTGTTAAATAAGCAAGACCCTCCTCAGCTTTAATAACATTTTCTTTGGAACCTGTCATTAGCTGAACGAAACGTGAATAACTTTGCACAATCTTAAAATAATACCGAAATATTTAATTGGTACGACCTCTTGCCAACAGAAGGAGAATATTTGAGTGCTGTTCACAGTTTCTTCAATTAAAATTTCTGTTTGAAACAGGAGCCGCTAAACATTACACCACCAATAAGGTGTTGTTTCATTTTGGTCATGACATACTAACTGGTCGCACCAAAAAAGCTCTGGCTTGTTTGTGTTTCCTTAAAGCAATTGTCTGTCTTAGTTGGAGCTAAACCCAGGATGTAGCAACCGTGCCCCTGCACAATATTTTTGGCTGTTTTGGTGAAATATTCACATGAAGCGAGACATGCTCTGTCATTAAAATGGTTACTTCACCAAAAAAAAAACAAGCAGGCCAGGTTTGTTTGCATGATCTAAATTCTCAACAATTTTGCTTGAAGAATGCTGTTGTTTCCAGTAGCGAAGGGGAGTTTGAAAATGACGTCTTACTGTGTACCACCAAATCTCACACTAACTCTGATGATGATTCTGATCTCTTTTTGTGTAATCAGTCTTACAAGACTCTTACAACACTTGGGGAAATAAAAAAATTAGTTAAAATAAAGAAGAATTCTGCACTTTAGTATCTTCCCTCTTTAATGATCACCCCTTTCTACAAAAGTACATTTTGTGCAGTCCTTCAAACACAGTGGAAATAAACTTTTATGAGCTCAAATCTATTGAAAACTTGTTAGAAAAAGCATTTGCAAAGTCCAATACAAGTCTTTGGCTCTATCTACATGAATGGGAAGAGAAATTTCAGTGGCCAACTAAGTTATTAAAAAGGCATGTATGGAAACATCAGTTAAATTTGATAAAAACTGCTTTAAAATTTTGGTGACTTGGCCTAAAAAAAAAAAAATTAAAAGCATTTTTCCTCAAAGGATGTACTTCTTCATATGCATGTAGTTTCACAAAGTGAAACTTGAGTCAGTCCCACAACACGATTAGCTGGATGTTTCCTGTTTCAGTAGACAATTGGTTTTGGGGGGAGGGGCAGGACATCTGTCATACAACTGCAATTTTTGGTGTTATAGAATCCTTCCATATACTATCTTTCCTGTCTGTAAGTGGTAAATTGACCCCCTTAAGATGTCTCTGTATTCAACATCAAACATTTTAATGGTGGCACTTTACACCATAAAGATTTGGCAAGATGACCTGTACCAGTAGAGCAAACAGATTTTTCATCAGAAGCTATTTTTGAAGGTAATTTATTTTTACATGTAATTTTATTCATTTTCTGTTTGCCAATGTTGGCCACCAGTGGCAACCGTCAAGCAACATTAGGAAAATAAGATGAAGTTTGCCACTAGCAAACATGTTCACTGATGGTCACCACAGTTTGCTAGTAGCTATAAACCTATAGCAACCCTTGGTAATAACGTTGACAATAGCTTCAAACATGTCAGTTAATGTTTGCGACAAATCCCATTTCCAACAACAAGGGCCTCCCGTAGACAGTTGCAGTTAAGCAGTAAAAAAACTGACAGAAATTTGTATAAGTTAATATTTTCATATGTAGCTTAGATCTGTGGAAAACTTCTGGTGGACTTCTGGCTCAGTTACATTGTACTGCTGTGCTCTGCACTGTTGCCTCACAAAAATGGTTTGGGTTTGAATCTGTTAGTCGGCTGTCCACAGTTCAAAGACATAACCCTGTGAAGGATAAAGTGAGTATAGCTAAAGGACTAGACTGTTTGCCATATGTTATCCACAGAGATAGCCAGAAGTCCACCACATGTGTGGCACAAGCCTAGTTTGCATATGAAAATATGACCTTGGTTCAAATTTGTGTTGACTTGCCAAAATGTAACCACAACTGTTTAACAAAAAGCTAAAATGCTTTAAGGGAATGTAGGTTTTGTGGACGCTGCCATACTACTTAAAACACAGAAGAGATTTGTTTCTGAAAAGTTATTTGATTCAGAAAAGTTGTTATGACACGGTTTTTAGGATAATTTAAGTTTTTCTCTGTTGTAAGTAGCATAACTGTCGAAGCAACACTGGTATTCATGACAAGTAGTACTCCACGATTCAATACAATTCAAGACAAATTTTGTAACAGACAGGAAGAAGCTCTTAAACTGTATAAACACATCTAAACTTGACCTTTCCACAAGATAAAGCTGATGATAGCAGACAGCACAGTAAAGCCACCAGGTGTGGTTGGGAACTGTAGCTATAAGTAGAGCCTTCTGTAGCTGCAGGCTGAAGGGAAAGAAAAAGAAAAAGAATTGGTGAGGGTGTTTATTTTTCCTCCCAGCAGAAAAGGCCTTCATTGATGGTTCTGGATATGCTGCCCTTTTTGGAGACACAGAGTGGGTCTGACCTGGCCTTTCTTTCCTTTTTCCTCTCTTCCACCCCACACACTCCCCCCACCCAGGAGCTGGAGGGGAGCTTGTAAAGTCAGCAGCCGTACGTTTTGTTATAAAAATAATCCGGGTTTTATTGGGATTGCCATGGGAGGGTGGCATGGGGGGAGTGAGGGTTAAGTAGTTATACAGCACAATTCACCTCTCTTACAGAAGAAGAACTACACTGTTATATACTGTAGTGACTGCTCTATACACACACTGGGAGACAGAGGAGCTATTGGAAATCACAGTGGCGATTCCTTGGGGAAAAAAAAGCACAAAGGTAGAAGTGTTGATGTGTACATGTGCTTCCGTATGCGTGTGAATCAGCCTGTGGGGGTATTAACAACATGCTGGTATTTAAACTGCTCCTCTAACAATGGGTCTTAAGTCTCTAGCCAGTGCCCACAGTCTGTCTGCTAATGGTACCAGTCCACTCACTTACCCAGCAGGATGGAGACACTCCAATGGTTTTACAGAGTGCCAGGAAATGCTAAACATCACTAAGCGATCCTATGGAGCCCCGTATAAATGCCACATCTGCCTGTAAACATCTCATTTTTGCTTGTCCCGTAGTGCCCAGTAGAGATTTCCAGTAACTTGACAGGCCTTATTTGTAGCAGGGAAGCAGATATGTCAGGATGATCTCTGGAAACGTCTCAGTCAAGGTGGTTTTGGCTAAAAGGTCATTGAATAAATGTGCCTGCACAAGTTCAGACGGTGTCCAAGGCATTTTCAGCGTGATACAATCACAGCTGTGAGCAGCCAGGCCCACATGAGGTATACGGCTTGAAGGACAAAAGGCTCTAGAAGAAATTGATAGATTAGAAAAGGGCACGGTCAGTCATTTGTCTTTTGTTTTCCCTATCAGAGACCTTCAGTTTTGCCGTGTTGCCGAGGACAACATTATAAAGCATGAAAGATTGCCTAGCTTATGGGCATTTATGGCAAGTGTAAGTATTTCCACTGTTTTTCACAGTTGAGTGAGTTGCCCTTTAGGATTGCAAAGATGCCTCGGAAGGGCATTCCGACGCCCAAGCTCCAGAGAATGCAAGATATGGTGCAAAGCAGGGGGCCTTGGCAGACAGAGGGAAGCTCAGTGTCTGTCTGTCATTGTCCAGACATCTGAGGGGCTACCCGAGGTCGCAACACTATTCCTTTGGTGGGATGGGCAGGGGTGTGGGTGGTATAAGCGGCTGTCTCCAGAATTCAAATACTGTCAACCCTTCACACCTGTCTCATCCCTAACAAGATGAACCTGTAAAATTAGCCTGCCGAAATGGGTGGTAGTTATGGTGGCAGAGGGAGCGCCGTGACAGGGATATTTGTCAAGAATTGGATTAAAGCAGATGGCTTTCTGAAACCTCAAACCAGTGTGATTAGATTTTCACCGTTGAACACTGTTTGAAGGATGATTGCATTAGATGACAATGTGGAGGAAAAACACAGACAAAAACAAGCTCGATTTGAGCAGCAAGGCAGGATTGTAATCCTTTTTGCCCTGTTGCTTGCACACGGATGCCTTTAACGCACCGCTGTCCTTAGTGAGTGCCATCTGTTTGTTCTGTGCATGTGTATGTATTGTTTAATCCACATACATTATAGTTAGGTATTTTTAGTCACACTAGCAGCATGGCTCTGGAAATTGCAACATTATTGTGTTGTGTCTGTTCAGGCTTGGAGAGCAAATGAACACATGGAACAGTGTTATGTAATTAGAAAACAATGAAAAAGTAACCGTATTCTGTTAGTTACAGACAAAAAATGGGCATAATCAGAGTACTGCTGCAGGCTTACAGTTTCATATATGTGTGTATACGTTTTAAATTTGGCTATCAAGGTTGCAAAATCTTGTTTTTAGAATGAGATATTTGCTTTCAGTCTCTGTATGCTAAACCAAAAACCAACATTAGTCTACAAACATCACAGAGTGTAAACGATAGTCGACAAAGGCACAACACACAAAACTTCTTCATTGTGAGTGAGCTTTGCCTTATTTGCTCCTTATTTTCACATAAATGACAGATTGAAATATCAGGAAAAATTCAACTTTATTGCATTGAAGACAGAGTCTGTAATAGGTCAAAATAATGAGACTTGGGTCAGAGTTTTGACAAAACATTAACAGGAACTGAAGTTTAGTTTGTTGCTTCCATTCATTTGCAGGAGTCTTTTCTCTGACTTTATTAAATACCCACAACATCAATTAGCAGCAGGATCTACATGATCTGTAAAACCATAAATGATATTTTTGTACTTTTCTTCATATCAGACAGGTGAGCCGTCACACACAGAATTTTATTATCTTCACTACGATCATTTGTCACAAGGCTGTTGTCGTCAAGTTGAATCCTGAGCGCCATCACAACTGTTAGGGTATCGTTTGGCTGAAAGGTTTGACTCGTTTACTAAAGTCCTTGTCATGTCAAGTACTTTGTTATGGAGACTTTTCAGTTTCTCTGCACTGCACATGTGCAAAGATTACAAAATAAACTTGAGTAAAAGTTTTTTGGGCATTTTTTTTTCTCTTGTTTTCATTTGAATAATTAGTAGATGATATATTTAAAAAATAACTGAGAGCAATCAAGTTACATTCCTTTAATATTGTGATACTGGACTGGGCAACTAGCATTCATCCATCCATTCATCCATCCATCCATCATCTATACACCGCTTAATCCTCATTAGGGTCATGGGGGGGCTGGTGTCTATCCCAGCTGACTTAGGGTGAAGGCAGGGGACACCTGGACAGGTCACCAGTCTACCACAGACTGAGACAAACAATCACTCTCACATTCACCCCTATGGACAATTTAAAATAATCAATTAACCTCAGCATATTTTTGGACTGTGGGAGGAAGCTGGAGCATCTGGAGAAAACCCACGCATGCACAGGGAGAACATGCAAACTCCATGCAGAAAGATCCCAGGAAGGCCAGGATGCGAACCAGGGATCTTCTAGCTACAAGGTGAAAGTGCTAACCACTACGCCACTGTACAGCCCCGGTAACTGACATGTTAATTTTTTTACAAATAATCACTAACTGAATTGAGATACATTTTTAAAAATGCCTTTTCCATACCTGTGTCTGTCAGTGAGCCCACCAAATTGTTCATCTGCACTACAACGACTGGGTGGGTTGCTGTGAAACAGTTGTGATCCTAAGAACGTTGTTCATCCTCAGACGTTTTCTGTGGCAGCACAATGAATTTGAATTGGCGCCACGAGGAATTCTACTGAGTTTTGTAATACTCTGACTTTTCATCTGGGGCTACCACCAAGTTTCCACAAATTCCATGAAATATGTCATGACATTCTATATGGCTTGGCCAAAACCTGAAATAGATGTTTGTGGTCCACAGAAAATATATTTGCACACCACCAGCACACTCAGAAATCAGGGGGTTTGAGTACATGACATTTTGTCACTTTTCCAACAAAAGCCTGCTCAGATTTTGGAACACAGCATTAGTCTTGTTAAACTCTGACTGATGTGACTGGAGTCCAGCTGTGGATGTAAAATGCACCGTCACAGAAACACATTCTCACTACCGAAGTTGGTAGAAATATTCAACATTCGTGGCAGCTTTCTCCAAGTAAACAAGTGGACGCAACTGATGTGCATTCATAGTGAACCACCAACAAGCCTGAGGCAGAAAATGGCCTTTTAAAAAAAATTGCTCCATTTTGTTCAACCAAGGATTGTTTTCATTCAGTTCCTGGCCGAACTTTTGGCATCCCAAATGAGAGTATCAAAATGCAGGCACAGCCTATTCCCATGTATCTCCCTGCAGACGGACAGAACAGTGTAGGAATTAAGCTGCCCATGTAAAACTTCTCTCATGTTTGCCAGTTTTTTTATTATGCATAGCTGCTTAAAAAGATTCACAAGGCAGACTTCCCAGCAAATTAGTGATGGAAGCACAGTTAAAGGAAGTGAAGACATTCATTTGCAATAGCAGACCAGCTCGAGGCCAGAGCCGTAGCAGCAGATGGAGATACAGAGTTCTAGGCGCTCCAGCGCTGCCTTGCTTTGCAGTTTTTTCCTCTGCGCTGACATGCAGCACACTCTTGGTTGGAGACTGAAGAACCTTAATAATCTCCTGATATTCTTCCTTTTACATGAGATGGTAAATTAGCATGCTGGTGTCCCATCAAGATGGAAAGAGCAGCAGTGAGGCAGTCCATGTAGAATTCAGCTGAGATCCAACACTGATTTATAGACTTGGTGACTTTGTGAAATTAAGTGAAAGAAACTCCGGCTGAACCAGT
This sequence comes from Amphiprion ocellaris, assembly GCF_022539595.1. Lineage (NCBI taxonomy): Eukaryota > Metazoa > Chordata > Actinopteri > Pomacentridae > Amphiprion > Amphiprion ocellaris. The sequence continues at coordinate 13,823,525 of NC_072771.1, read as the reverse complement.
GGTTTATCTCTGTCATGGAGCTGATCTATCACCCCGACTTTTAAGAAATTAAGCTCCCTTCTAGAGGAAGAAAAGCACACTCCTAAACTAAACCACCTTGCTTTGATGATAGTAGGCCCCATTCTTTCCTTTACTAATCAAACACCACAGTCCCCACTGCAGGTCAGATCAAAAAGATGGAACATGTTTGTGAAACGGTAATGAAAAGCAATTCTTTCACAATTTTTTTCCATCCCTCAAAATGCTGTGATTAAAACCTGAGCTGTCACTTCCTATCTGCCTTTAATGAATATACAAGTTGAATGAAATGATGTTCTGTTGAGTTGTAATTTCCTTCTTCTGTCAAGGGGGAAGGAGAGAGCTGCTCATCATATGGGACATGCTTTAATACACTCATCTCAATAGATATTAACCACCAGGCGATTGCAGAGGCAATGAAACATTTGGGCCATTCATTTCAGATGAAGACAGGAGATTTCTCCACTTGATTCCACAAATGTTTACCCATGAAATTGCAATGAGATGAAATGTGACAGATCAGCAGCGGCTGAAAGCGGTTTTCTGTCAAAAAGCTAACGTTGCGCAAAGACCTTTAGATTGATTATGACAACTTTGGTTCTCTGCTGTTTAGAATCAAGCTGCTACTGCTGGGTGTTAAAGTCATTCATTACTTTTCATTTCAATCTCATATGATCCAGCTGATATTCTAGTGTCCTAGTTCTGCTGTAAGGTCCGTTATGCCTATTTTAATTGGACTGATCCCTGTCAAGTAGAGATATCTATTAGAGAAACTGAGTATTTAAGTTTTAATAAAGAGGTTCTAAATATATACCTTGAATCTTAAGCATCTTCCACAAGTGACAATAGACTTTAACATCAATCTGCAATGTTTCAAAAGCTGTGAATACCTGTGTGCTATTAAAAACTCCAGCTGACACTGAAAGGTAACTCGAGGTAAATGAGGCAGTCGCTCAGAATTACTGTTTTCCAAATGTGAGTTTCAGCCAAAGTAAACCTAACATCTCATTGAGATGGAAAAGTCCAAACAGAGTAAGCAGAGAGGAGCAATGCAAAGAGAGCAGAGGCTCGTGGGAGGTAACCTGTGCTCTGCCTCGTAATGAGACTTTAGCCCACTTTCTCACTGCCTGGCCTGCTTTTATACGTCTGCCAGATGTGCTAAATAATGTTCCTGTTGTTGCTCGTCACTCATACAACCTTGGTACTACCGGTTCTGGGACACTTAAGGCCTCTCCAAGTGGAGCTGAACCAATTTAGCGTTTTGAATTTACCAGTTTATGTTATGAAAGGAGGGATTGTTTTCTATTTGATTTATTTATTTATTTTCGGTCCTGAAGCTGAGGCTCTTTAGGGTTTAGTATCCATCAATACCAGCGAAATCTCTCCCTCTGTTGTTGCCGGGGAAGATTGACCTGAATTGTGAATCACTAGAGTTAATCCCTCCTACGTTTACTATATGAAGAGCTGGATTTCCTGAGCCAGCCTCATACACACTGTCCTGGAAGCTAGTGGTGCGGATTAAGCTGCATTCTCCATCAGGTTGATGTCTGTGTGTGCACTGTCGATATTTTCTGTCTTTATTTTGAAACAGTTCTGTAGCCAAATTAAACAATTTCATTGAGCAGGAAGCTCCACAGTAGAAAAAGAATAGATTTAATGATAAGTAACTAAAAACACTATAAAACGTAATGAGACAATAAAGCTGCAATAAAAAGTTAAATACAAAAATTACGGAGGGTATAGGGAATGAAATTGGATGCAGGGTGAAATATTGTGTTTGTGAAGCTTAACTGTAGTTTTGTAGAAGCAGAAGTCAAAGTGTATGAAGTTTGTGTCTTATACTTGTAGACAGCAGGCAAGAGGTTATCATTAGCAGTAGCTGCTGCAGTGATTGAAGACCGTGACAGCAGCAATGACAATAGATGTGCAGTGCTTTCTCTCTCTGCTGCTGAGATGCTATAGCAGACCACTGCATACAAGAGGACTGATGTCACCACAGCGTCCTAGAAAAGTTTCAGGGGTCACCCTGTCGATTCCAAATCACCTTAGGGTGCTTTCACATCTAATCTGTTTCGTGTGATTGGGTTGATGTGAAAGCTGTCACTTGAACTCTGGTGTCGACCAAACAACTGCACCTCCATTTGTCCTGACAGATATTTTTTATTGCAGAAATGTGAAGCTAAGAAGCTAAACCTCTATTAAATCCATCTTCTGGCTGTGAACTATTAAGAGTGGATCTTATAATGTGTAAACTATGATGACACAGATAAGTGCAATCCCTGTTACATCAAGTGTAAAGTAACGTCAAAACAAAGGTGCACTGAGCCGTGTCCTACTTTGCATGTTTCATTAGTTCTCCAATAAAAAGTGAATGAAAAATAGCTGCAATACAATAACTCTACTCTTGTACAAATTTCTTTTCTGTCTCATTTCTTGGATGTTTGTCTGTTTTGGTATGGGTCACTGTGGTTGGACCAGTCCTGCCGGTTTTAATGAATTCAAGCTCATTCCCCCTGCTTCATATGTCAAAAACCAGTGTAAGCATGACCAGAAAGAAATGATAGAAGTGTGTTTTTAACTGCCATAAATGTTTATTTGCTCATTTTCAGTTTGTGCAATGGAAACACTGCATGTTCAAAAAATGAATGAATGTATGAATTAAGTGCAAAAGATGTAATTTCTGTAACTGGGGGTCTTAACCAAAACTCACAAATGCACAATTTGATGGTGCTGTGAAGTAGTATGGGATCATGGGAATTGTTGTCTTCATTATTGTTGCCAATGAATATCAATGTAACATGACTAATGAATGAGGTTATGTATGTTGTGTTTAATCACTTAGGTTCATGTTTATATCATTTCGTTCTAATGAAATAGCTGCACATGATGTTAGCTAACATAATGATAATTTCTGGCTTACAATTAAAAGAGTCATCTACTCAGAAAGCCCAGAGCTGTTATTTGTGGTCAAAACATCCATCCATCCATTATCTATACACCACTTAATCCTCATTAGGATCGCGGAGGGGCTGGAGTCTATCCCAGCTGACTTGAGATGAAGGCAGGGTGACACCCTGGACAGGTCATCAGTCTATCACAGGGCTACATATAGAGACAAACAATTACACTCATATTCACACCTACGGACAATTTAGAGTTAGCACTTAACCTGAGCATGTTTCTGGACTGTGGGAATAATAAGCCTGAGTACCCTGAGAGAACCCACGCATGTACAGGGAGAACATGCAAACTCCATGCAGATAGATCCCAGGAAGGCTGGAACTGGACCTGAGGATCTTCTAGCTGCAAGGCGAAAGCACCAAGCCACTGTGCAGCCCCAACACAATCACAGATGCGCAATTTGATGATGCTGTGAAGTAGCATGGGATCATGGGAATTGTTGTCTTCATTATTGTTGCCAATGGATATCCATGCCTAATGAATGAGGTTATGTATGTTGTGTTTAGTCACTTAGGTTCATGTTTATATCATTTCATTCTAATGAAATACCTGCATGTGATGTTAGCTAACATAATGATAATTTCTGACTTACTATTAAAAGAGTCGATACTCAGACAGCCCAGAGCTGCTATCTGTGGTCAAAGCAATAGTACTAAAAGATAGTACTAAAAGAACTGGGATCTATTACAAATGAGCAATACAAGTGATAAAATGTACAAACAACAGTGTCATCTGGTCTTTTCCGTGCTTCCCTGGCTGCAGCAGGTGAAGGAGAACGATGCCACTGGCACACAACCATAATGAAACACACCATTACACTGAACAAAAATCTGACATTTCTCTGGGTTAGAACATTGCTGGAAATAAGGACATAAGTACACACAATGTATAACACTGGTGTAGTCATTTATAGACATTTTACTGTGAAACATTGCTCATTATATCTTCCAGTGAAGCAAAATCCAACAAAATGCAATGGCACCAAACTGAGCGAATAAATCATGATGTATATGAAGAATGCAAATGTATACTGATGCTTCTACTCTTCCAACCTTGACTTCCAAAAATGAGATTCTCATACAGCTGAACTACATTCTCATTTACATTTTAAAAGAAATGTGTTTTTTTCCAAATAAAAGAGAGTCTGATGGAGCAGAAAAGGCTTCAAGTTTGAAGGAGACACAAAGTGTCCATTAGGAGAATGGAGGCATAAGTTAGCAACTGGACTTTTGGAGATTTGTGTCCAATGTAGAATCATTATTCTTCAAATTAAGCTTTTTTTTCACTCACTGTTTGCTTTCAATTTTCACTCAGTGTTTGGTTAAGCTTAGACATCAAAACTACTTGGTTCAGGTCTGGACAATATCATGGTTTGACAATTTCATAACATGTTTGAAACGTCTCTATTTTTAGGATTCCTATAGTCTCATGTCATACATGATTGGTTGGCTGAAAATAAGTGAAAATAAAGCTGTGTGAAAAATTTGTTAATTTCAAAAGTGATTTTTTTTTTTGTCATATGTCGAAAAGCAACTAATGTATCAAACTTGATTAAAAATGCAGTTTAGTGTGTAGGAACATAATTGCTGGGAACCAGGGCTGAGTCCTCTGAGAACACCACATTTCACGTCTTTAGCATTTTGTTTGTTTGAGGTTTGAGCATGTTGTTGCATTTTCTTCTTCTGCAATGGTTTTTTGGCACCCAGCTGAGGAATTAGCGGTACCAGCTGTTTATCCCCACGCACACAAATCCTAATTTCTACATTGTGTAATTGGATAGAATTGTGAGTATTATTCACATTTTCTTTTGCACACTTTCTGAAAATCCATTTCAAATTTGCACCACATTTCAAAAGCAATCCTTTTCCTTTGTGTCTACGCCAAATAATCCTAACTACACGCACGCTTGATCTCCTCATTTTCAGTAGGTATTTGTATGTTTGAACAAGCTCTGCGTTCACTGGGGGATTTTTGGTCCTGCAGGAATCCACCAGCAGCTCCTTCTTGTTTGCACCGAGTTGGAGGCACCACTGAAGAAAGTCCTGCATTCACCCGCTTCTGCACTAATGCATAATGCATGCGGCAATGACATCAGCAGATTTTTCTAAATGGAAGCTGCTGTGTTGAAGCTGACATTTAAAAGTGTGGAAGATGAGAAGAAACAAAGCAAGCATGATCCCCTGTACCGCAAATAATCATTTCTGACACACACTCATGTCGCCTTACAGTCTGTAGTATCTACAAGTCAATAGGAACTCTTTCATTCTGATAGAGGCTTAACTCACTGTGGTTTCAAGCACAACCACTAAATAAACCTGTGATTTATTTAGAGACCTTGTGATCTTAAAATGAACCACTGAAGTTCTTCAAAAAGAAAGTGCAAATCTGCATCTTATTATCATTTCATATTAATTTCTGGGGGGAAAAAAACATGCAATGCTGCAATTACTCGCACATCCTTGTTATTGTTTACCAGATGCTGTGAAAAACAGAGTAAGCGAGTGATCCGAGCTGCTGACTCGCTATCAGCCGCTATCTTTCTTTGCCGCGCTGTCAGCCATTAGCCTGTAATTTATGCTTTCACACTCTCAGGGCCTTGTGCTCAAAGCAATGGCATTGCCGTATGCGAGAAAGTTTTCGCTTTCACTGTGTTGACGGCTGTACATTGACTGATAAACAGAAACGCTGACAAATTGAGTGCTCCTTCACGCCCACCGCAGGTGTTCGAACAAAAAATAAAAAAAGGAAATAAAGAGGCTCCCACTGGAGTGGAGGTGTGAATTAAACTCCAGCACAGTTTGGCATGAAGAGAAAAAGAGAGAGAGCCAGACAGACTCTGAATGTGTTGATAGACAGCTGACACACATCTCTGACCATCTAACTAAAGCAACGCAGCTAAAGAGTGAATATACTGGTGAAATGCGATCAAAAAAACAGAAGCTAGAGTTGCTCCTTGGATACATTTAATGATTTTAAGCACAGCAGAAAGTCTGCAATATTGTCAGGTCAGCAGCCTGAGTTTCTAAAGAAAGATCTGAATGTCTTTTGCAGGCCTAGGGGCCATAAAACTGGCTCAGCATATAGGAAATTGATTAAGAGTACAAGTCAAAACACCACATAAAGTTGTTCAGCATTCTGAAACTCTGAGCAAGCAGAGAACACCAATAACAGATTGAACCTGAGGTCAGGCATGGAGCTTCACACATGACTGCCTCCTCGCATAATACATCTGAATCTATCCTAGCCAACTTTCAGTGGAAAAAACCTGTGTAAATGGATTTGATCGTAGTCTTTTTCATTTTTAAGTGTTATTGATTGGTGGAGACACTGACAATATAGAGGGAAGATCAGAATCTACTCAGGATTGGTTGTTTAAAAGTGCCTCTTCTTTTTATTTAAATTCCTAGAAGGCCACGTTCACCATACTAAGAACAACTTCCCAGCAAGAAACCCACATTTTCTCAACAGAGTGTCTTGATGTGGCCCGAGGCCGTGCTACTTCTCCTTTTCATCACTGAGCTGTTTTTAACACACTGCCGAATGAGAGTCTGACTCCAAATTAGTGTCCTAAATCCAAACTCATTAACTCTCAAACCAAACAAATCTGTGCCAGAGCGTCTGTAACCTGATGTGTGTTTCAGATTAGGAGCGTTGCAACTCAGCCTTGTTTATTTGGTAATCTGTCTGTGCGAGGATTTGGGTAACGTCTTCACAGCGTTTCCCATCATGTAAATTCAGAAGGTGCAGACAGTTTAGCATCAGTCAGGGCTGACGTGTGCTCACACATGGAAGCAGACAGAAGGGCAATATCTGAATGTATTCCTGCAATAATAAAAAGGTTTTTTTTTTTTCACCTTTCCTTTGGGATGTAGCCTGGTCTCTGTTTATTGATTTGTGCTGGGGTTAAAAGGCCCCATGGCGTCTGTTGCTACATCAATATATACACTGAGACAAAAAAATAATTTGCAATATTTTCTGTGCTAATCCACAGAGATTATATTCTAATACTTTTCTTCTAATCTGCAAGTTTAATCTTAATCTTTTTGTTAGTTCATGTTGTTGTTCTAACTGCGCTGGATTATTTTTTGGATATTAGATATTTTGACTCTTTTTATAAAGACAACAATAGAGTCAGTCTCTGTACATTCAGACAGAATTCAGGAAATATGTTGGTGCACTTTCTCAGATTTTCTTTCTAAATTATGGCCAAAAACTAAGTTTTATCAAATGTTTTGGCTGTAGCTTGAGAATTTCATATGTTTTGACATTTTTACCCTAAAAGAACTTTTTTCCTGGGAAACCATTTTAAACACTCAGTATCTGCAGAAATATAACAGATAGAATTGTATGCTGCAGATTCAAATGAATCCTAGCAGAGACCAAATTTTAAATTACTTGTCCTTGGAAATTGAAAAGAATGCAAAATATTCAAACAAGGGTTGTGGCCCCAGAAATTTGCTTTAAGTGCATATATATGGATGTGCTCACATTACTTACTAAAAATACAGTCTTTTGTCAACATTTCATTACTTTTTGAGGCCTGTGATATCAGCAAAATTTAATGTGTTGCAAGTATGTGAAGCCACCGTTCTGTTTTTTGCTATGGTTACATGTAAAAATAGTGATGCAGACTCATTCTTAGGACAACAAAAACTGGTGTGCATTGAAATCTATTCATCATCATTATATGTACAAAGTTTTAAGTCCATATTCCATGTTTCATATTGTCTTCATGTTGAAATTTAACAACTAAGTAAACTCTGAACAAAATCTAAGAAGGTGCAGCAACATCACTATTAGCAGCAATTCACAGGAAAAAAAAATTGCACAGTCTAAAGTTATTTATTCTTGCAATTTAAATCAACCTAAAAGTAGCTGTTTATATGTGTTCATACTAAAGCATCTGGAAACAAGCTTGAATGGATGCCTCCCAGCATGCACCTGGGGAACAGACTGTCTGGATATGAAGCCTCATTTTATGCGTTCATGCATTGTTATAGGTGTTAATGTGTTTTACATGGTGCTCTATAACAGCTCCACTGTTTCTGCTGTTGCAGAGTCACTTATTAAAGGGGAACTCTGCTTATTTTACACATCGAGGTTAGTTTGCAGACGCACGGCTGAAAACAGTCATTTGCCCCCCCTGTCTGTGTTAATGGGGTGGACCAGATATTAGCACTTTTCAATATAATGTGGTCCAGTGCACCAACACCCACTACAACCTCAATAGTAAATTATTAAATTATCGCCTCGGCAGCAGAGCTGTTGTGTTGGATTGCGGTGGATTGCACAGGTTTTCCTGACAAAGTGCTTGGTGAGTGCACATACACACCTTTGCAAATGCTAACAAACATTTAAAGTGCTGTTCCTTCCCAGAAAACGCTGGCACCGTGACAACAAAGCTTATATTGGATAGTTATTTCACTTTCATGGTAATCATTTCAGTCAACATAGCATTCAATCACATTAATTGAAAAAGCACTGTGAACGCAACAAAAGGATAGTAAGACACCAGAGCCTTTGCCAAAACAAAGTAATCATAATAAAGTACATGAGAGCATGAAAGAAAAGAAGGAAACATCAGCAGGCTCAGTAGCTGCAGTATCTGCAGCAGTATTTCCCCATGGCTTTGATTCTCTATATTCAGTATAATTGAACCTGATCAATACAATCTGAGAGAATTCTATGTGTGTTCCACTCTGAGGATATAGACATAATGAATATATAGTCAGAGCACCACATTTTTAAACAGAGTCTGAATTTGCAGAGTTTAAAAGATATATAGAAGGTTATTGTGTTGCTTTATGGGAACTGTAGAACTCAGTGTTATTGGATCTCCACTCAAACATTAAACTTTTGTTTGTGCCCAGACTCTCTGGACATTAACCTCAGCGATAGAGGCAAAAAAAAAAAAAAAGGAAAAAAGGCTCTTCTATAATAAGATGGAGCTTGCAAAACACAATCATGTGAAAATACAATCCTGCACTAAAGTGTCACATTTGAGAAATGCCTGACCTTTTGCAGTTATAGATTCCCCTAAAGACATGTTTTATGACATATGAAACATTGAAAATTACTTGTGTCTAATACAAGCTTCCCACAGAAGCAAGTTACTTGTTAAAAATGTTAAAATTACATCTGCTCCTTCTCTGTCACCAAAATCAATAAATATCATACATTCCTTTTCAAACATTTAATAGCTGGACACAAGATGTTTTTATGTGAACACTCAGCGTGTCATTTCTATTCCTATGAAGTCTTTAATCAAAAGACATGGTTTGATAAGGTTTTTAAGTATCATGCATATTCTTCCAATGTGATTCATGCAGAAAATATCATTAGGGGTCACTTAGAAATGTCTTTATTTTTGAAAGAAAAGCAGTTTTTTTTCCAACGAAGATGACATTAAATTAATCAGAAATCCAGTGTAGACACCGTTAATGTGATAAATGACTATTCTAGCTGGAAACAGCTGATTTTTAATGGAATATCTACATAGGGGTACAGAGGAACATTTCCAGCAACCATCACTCCTGTGTTCTAATGCTACATTGTGTTAGCTAATGGTGTTGAAAGGCTAATTGATGGTTAGAAAACCCTTTGAGCAATTATGTTAGCACATGAATAAGAGCCAAGTTTTCATGTAAAACATGAAATTGTCTGGGTCACCCCAAACTTTTGAACGGTAGTATATATAAACTACATATTTAAACATTTGGGATAATGTAACTGCACAAGCCATGAAAATGTAAAATGTGGGTCTTACACATCTTAATGATACTTACCATATCTTTCACTGAAAAGTCCTTTCTCGGTATGTTTCTGTAATGTATTCTTCTGTGCAGTTTTAGGAATCACATTACAAAAAGTTACTGGAGGTGATAAAACTTGAAAAATGCCCTGAATTTTGCCTAAAAATGGTGAGTTTTGACTTTTTCGAGCCAGTTCATGCACATAATGGGTGATGGAAACATCTTATTCTATAAGTTCAGACGTAGCAAACATTTGACTGACATGACTGATGGGCTGTTTCTGCTGTTTCGTTGTTTTCGCCTCTAGACAGAATGAAAAGTCCAATACCAGTTGACATTAAAGAATAATTAATACATTTTCCAGTTCTTGGAGCGCTTTACACATTTTCCTCTTATAGATGGCTGAGAGGTTTATTAGCCTCTGACTCACTGGCTGCAGATTGCAGGTAAAAACTTGCCATTGGTCATTTTAGAATCAATTTCTTTTATTGCCAAGTAAGTTTTCACATATGAGGACTTTAATTTGGTGATTTAGTTGGCAATACGCTGACGAGTACAACAAATTAAAGCAAGATAAAAGATAAAAATGCAAGTGTTGTAAGTCAAATATAAGGCAGTGTAGTGGCTTCAAAATCCCCTTCATTATGGGAACCAACAATAGCCTCCAAGCAGCAACCTACTACACTAAAAATTTTTGCCAAAGGTTTGCATTATGCAATAAGAAAAGCACTCAGAGAGTGCAGTACTCCGCCAAGGCTGCTCAGTTGTATCATATCCAATGGCTGAAATCTTGAAAAAAAATGGTGGCAGAAATCCCAGGACTATAGAATGTAGCCATTTAATATAGATGTACCCACAAACAAAATGACCTTTCGCCGAGCACAGGCTTGTGTTATGCACGTGTACGTTTTGTACGGACACCGAATCACGTGACCTAAATATGTAGCGGGCGGCGGGAATTAATGAGACTTGGAAACGGGCGCTGTACCATGGCTGACCCTGCGCTCTGAGACCAATTGGAATACTTGAAAACTGCAAATTTCCCCTTGTGGGACTAATAAAGGATATTTAAAAAATAAATAAATAAACACCCCCACAATTTAATCAGTTGTTCCTTGAATGATTTCTGTCAGATACGTCCCGATAAGTCTGCAACGGTCAATTTGTAGTAGAATCGCAATCATGTGATCATCAGCAGGCAGCTGACGTAGTGTTCACTTGTCGTCATAGTTACAGTGACACCATTCTGCTATCTTGCAATGATACAGAAATCTTTAACAAATCCACGGATCCAGACTAAAAGTTGCATCACTGCCAAAATCTAATCACTTGGTCCTTGTGTCATTTCTGAGGTTCCCTGAAAATCTCATCCAAATCCGTCCGTTTTTGAGTAATGTTGCTAACAGACAAACAGATGGACAAACTTACTACAACCGTCATATAACTGCCATTCCTTGGTGGAGTAATAATGCAAAATTCTGAGTTTTACATGAACATCATCACAGCATTGTTTTTCATACCACGTGAAGCGATGGTGTTTGGTTTAAACGAATACAAACATTCTACAGCTTTTTTCTCCCTGTAGCAGAATGATAATGAAGTGCAGTCAGACCATTCTACACAGCACTATGCCAGTGCTGAAGTCTTGTTTCCAGCTTCTTCTACTCAATTTATTACACTACTGCGCAACGTACACTACATGCCACCTTTTCATGACACTACACAGTCCAGTTTATTTGCTCCAAAGCAGGTAAAAGAAACAGGCCTAATTCGCTTTTTTATTATAGACATATTTCAGTGTCGGGGGCTGCACAGTGGTGTAGTGGTTAGCACTTTCGCCTTGCAGCGAGAAGATCCCTGGTTCGCGTCCCGGCTTTCCCGGGATCTTTCTGCATGGAGTTTGCATGTTCTCCCTGTGCATGCGTGGGTTCTCTCCGGGTACTCCGGCTTCCTCCCACAGTCCAAAAATATGCTGAGGTTAATTGATCATTCTAAATTGCCCGTAGGTGTGAATGTGAGAGTGATTGTTTGTCTTTGTATGTAGCCCTGCGACAGACTGGCGACCTGTCTAGGGTGTCCCCTGCCTTCGCCTGAGTCAGCTGGGATAGACTCCAGCACCCCCCGCGACCCTAGTGAGGATTAAGCGGTGTATAGATAATGGATGGATGGATATTTCAGTGTCTGTGCACTGGAGGCTTTAAGTTTCTTGTAGAAGCAGGACACTTGATCCTGACTGGCTTCCAAACGAGCTGTGTTGTCACAAAACCAGGCTTTGAGCTTGAAGGCGAGCCCATCTATTAGTAACCTTTTCCCACTGAGTGGATGAAAGTGAAAACAGCTACAACATCCTTGGATCTAAGTGAAGTAACAGTAATTGAAACATTTCTGAGTGTAGGGGGGGTTTAAGAATAAAATATGAATGAAGGGATTTTAATGAAGTCTTTTCATCGTGTGACTAGAAGAGATATCAATGCATCATCCACCAACACTCATTTGGCCTCTTCTGCCGAGGCTAAACATTCCTACCAGCAGCAGCAGATAAGCAGCTATTCATGTTTGGAGAACAATCATTAAAACGCCCAGAGAAGATACTTAACACTACAAACCATACAATTTATTAAAAGTCAGAACATTAATTTCTTCATGACAAATAAAATGATTACAGCTGAATAAAAGTTATTGGTTCAGGCCCCATCTGCCAACAACACGTTCTTTTTATTTCTTACGCCACTTCATTCTTCAGTGAAAAGTGATAATTAGAAGAATAACGATGCTGAATTAATGCTGTATTGATCTGTTCTTCTTGCTTCTTCAGACTGACTCATCTGCAGAGTAAATGTGGAGCCTTGCTCAGTGGCACCTCAGCAGGGCAGGAAGCAGGCTGAACAATGGTGTCTTGAAGCAGAGGGCCACCCTGCTACCCAAACCCCAAACCAAATGCTCATTTGATTGTGCGGGGCTCGTTAAAAAGGACCTCAGAGTGTCTCAGGTCAGACTCGAGGTTGCGCAGCACTTTGCCCAAACAGACCTTCCACTTCCCACACAATGAAACCGTCTTAATCAAGAGGTGTAATGGCTGCTGCAGGGGCCCCTCAGCTCTGTCGGGGCCCTTGTTCGGAGGGGCTGATGGGCGGAGACCTGTTTGTGTGCCTTTTCTTGAAATCCTCCCCGGTCCCTGCTGTGATGCGTACTGCAGGAGCAGGCTGGGGGCGCACACACGCTGCAGCGCCGCGAACACACGCATCATTTCCAGTGGAGATTGGCACAGAGACGCAGCGCCACGATCCACTCCGATGTGTCTGCTCGGTACGGACTGTTCAAACTTCTGACTCACACAAGGCGGATAGATCCTTCTAGCTCGTCCCAGATAGCGGATTAAATTCTCGCTTTCTTTTCTTTTCTTTGCCCTTTTTTTCCTTGCGCTCCTTTTCTCCTCCTCCTCCTCCTCCTCTTGGTTTCGTGTTACAAAGCCTTGGGAGGGAGTTACGCGGAGAGCCAGTTCTTCTGTGTAGAAACTGAATGACAGGATCATATGGCTTGATTTGCCTTCCGTTCCAAACATTTTAAAAAATCACAGAGGACAGAGGGGAGAGAGAGAAAAACCGGCGGACGAAATCATCAGAAATTGATGAGGATGTGGAATAATTTATAACTCCAAATTCAAAAAACAAACGCGAGATAACGGAGAAGAGAAGAGAGGCTGGAGGAAGGAGTGCTGGATCTGTCGTCAGAGAAAGACGGAGAGGAAACCCTGTGATCATCAGCACCATCAGCGTAATAATAAGGTAAGTTTGTGCTCGTTATTTATCGGAGGCTGTAATGGAGGCTGCTGCGCTGCGAGGATTAAAAGTAGACGAAGGACGCAGAGACAGAAAACATCCAAACCCGGAGCGTCCGGGTCTCCAACTGTTGCCATGAAGCCCCCGTGTTTTTTTTCTTCCTCTTCTTACACACAGGATGATTTGGGACACAACGCGTTGCCTGGTCACATCATTTAGGTGTTGAGGGGTTGCCAGTTTGGGGCTCAGTGTGGTGCAACTTTATCTCCGTTCCGCGCAGTGTAAACACAGCGCACTGCGGTCAGGAGCAGTTGGAAGGGAATCAACTCCGGGGTCTCACTCTAGTCTGTCCATCTACTGTATGTGCTGCTACTAAATCACAGCACAGTAACTATACAGTATAGAATGCACAGATCAGTGGTTTTGCTGCAGTGTGTCAGGATTAGTCAAAATAGTGCTTTCTTCTAATATTTCTAAGTCCTGATTGATTCTGGTGCCTTATAATGAACTTTTAAGCACCTTTTCTTCCTCCATTCTGCTTTGTAGCTGTAGCAGCATCACTATGATATTAAAAACCTTTTCCTAACTTACTTTGTGACTCCTGAGGGGAAGTAGATTATAAAGGTACTCCAGCAAATTTCAAAAGTATTCTCCACTTATGCAGATTAATGATTTTAGATTTGCCACTGAAAAACACGCAGAGCTTTTTTAATTTCTCCAATGCCATAAAAGCAGAGTCCCCTCAAGTGCTGCCTGTATTCCCCCGCTCGCTCAGCTGACACTCCAAAAATTAAGCTCTTATGGTGACAATAATCCACAGACTTGAGATATTACTTTGGAGTGCTTTTTAACTCCTCGTTCCCCCCCCCCCCCAGATTTTTTTTCCTTGCCTTAATGAAGTAAGTATTAGCTTCAGTTGAGTGATTATTGTAATTACTGAGGAGGAGGAGGGGGACGGAGGGGGCTGCGTGGGGGAAGGCAGGCGTCCACACTGGACAGTGAGCAGGGGTTTGTGTAAAAAGGTGGTGGTTTAGAAAGAGGAGGAGGTTTTTTTTTTTTTACAAGCTGTATGGTGCCAGTGCCTGTTAACTAACAGGCAGTGCAGGAGGGAGAGTGAGGAGGGGGTGTTACAGGGTGAGGGTTGTGGGAGAAGTTAGTGGAGGCATGTTATTGCCATGTGGGATGGAACAGATAGGCTTTACACGAGCATTGTGGTGCTCAAGGATTTGCTTTCGGCTGTGATATTTGTGTAATTGTCTCGTGAGGTTTTTCATGGGATTTCTTTTAAGGTTGGCGGGCGGCCGGCTCGCCACGTCTCCATGTGTGTCTCTGCCATTTGCAAAGATTAATGAAAGTAATATACTAGCAGAAGTTCTGCGTTGGAAAAGTTGACATTTGCGGCGTAGAGAGGATAATCCTGCCCAAATTCTCTTTGCTCACCTTTTAATTTGTGAAATCGAGTTCACGGACCTTTAAAAACACACGTAGTCCTCAATAAAAGTGCGCCCAGTAGATTGTGCAGGAGTCAAGCATGTTACAAGGAGATATCTCTGGAAACCAATTTGGTTGTTGAATTTCTCCTGACGTCTGCATTATTCACTATCAGGAAGGAAAAAAGCCTTGAAAATCCAGTTTTATCCAGGGTGGTTGCGACAAAGACACACACAGTCTCTCTCTCTCTCTCTGTCACACACACACACACACACACACACACACACACACACACACACACACTGCAGCCCTCTGGCCCCAGATGTTAATGCCTCCATTGAGGGAGCCACAGGACTCCTGCCGACTCCATCTCTTCATTGTCGGACAGACAATGGACTCTACATCCTGACAGCCAGCCTCCTTCCCATCTTCTCTCACACACACACACACACACACACACACACACACACACACACACAACTGAAGCACACGGTCACGCAGACTAAATGCACGCATGTAAACGGCCACGCTTCAACAGAGGGGTTTAGGCATAGACGTGTGCAGCTTCACAGTTTCATATGTTCTCTTGTGATGTTTGAGTACAAGCTTGACAGATGCGGAATTTCTCTAAGCTTTTATCTCTTATTTGCAGCATGTGTGTATATTTATGTGTCCCTTCTGGCTGTTGTGTCGTGCATGTGTTGTCCCCGTCACTGTCGGCTTCAGTACAAGGCTGAAAGTGGCAACGATTTTCCATATAGATAGATAGATAGATAGATAGATAGATAGATAGATAGATAGATAGATAGATAGATAGATAGATAGATAGATAGATAGATAGATATTCAAAAAAGGTCTGAAGACTAATCCAAAGAGACAGAGAAGAAGTGAAAGAGGCTAATAAACCCCAACAACACACACTCACAACAGGCTTACTCTCAGATAGATAGATAGATAGATAGATAGATAGATAGATAGATAGATAGATAGATAGATAGATAGATAGAGATGCTTTATTGTCCCAGTGGGAAAATTGGACTCATAACTGCATGCATATTTGTCAGCAACATCATAATATACATTCCCGTATACTCATACTCTTTATTATAGTCTGCAGCAGTTCATTCATTCTACAGCAGTGCTAATAGTTTAAATTAACAGAAAGCAGATCCAATCAAACGAACATATTAATCTGAATGTTTTTAGTCTATAAAATGTCAGAAAATAAAGGAAGAACTAACATTGAAGTTTCTGCAAGCACAACATAATGTCTTCAGATGTGTTGCTTTCGGTGCATTACAGTCTGTCACCCAGAGATGTTAAATGTCTAGTCAGAAAGCTGCAAACCCTCCCACTTGTGAAGCTGGGGGAGAAAACAAAAACAAATTTCTGGTGTTTTTGTTTGAAAAGTGACTCAAACAGTGAATCTAGCTGTAATAGCCAGTTCACTTATCAATCCAAGTATTCAGCTGTGTTCACTAATTGTGTCACTGCATGTGTCTCGCTGTCATTGTGTGCGCATGCATGATGATGAAGCTGTGTGTATTGACACCTGAGGGTCAACACTGCGTCATAGCTACCAGATGTCTGCTGTCTGCTCTGTGCCTGTGTGTGTGTTTGCGTGTTTAATTGTCAACTCTGTGTCACATGCATCACGTCAATGCAATAGATACTGCAGCCCACATGGTGCGCAGCTGAATGCACAGTAAAATCCCATGATAACAGGATCACTGCTTATTCTGTAACTCTGCAGCTTCGCATACAGGAACACACATACAGTCGGCATTCACGTCAGCTCTGATGCTGTGTCAGTGTATGGATCTGAATCTGCTAACGATAATGTATTTTAGATGGTGGGAGACACATTTTTTTCCTCCTCTGCTGAGCAACAGTTGATGGTGCCAGCTTCCCACTGGAGACTTTTTTTTTGAAACATGTTTCTTGCTTCCCAGAACAGATATAATTCTATCTGCCTTTCTTCAAAAAGTCTCTTTTAGAAGCAGATCTGGTTTTGTTTTTTCTGTTTCAAACTGGTCTGTTTCCTGCTGAGCTGAAGGGAGTTCACATCGCAAGCTGTGCCCTCTGTGTTCTGATGCTGCACGAACAGTATCAGGCCGATTCTGTTTTTTTTTCCTTTTTATGCTCGTCTGTGTGTGTGTGTGTGTGTGTGTCTGAGAGCTGAACAGAGATATGGTTCATGGAAGGCCAGATGCAAGGTCTGGAGAGCTGAGGCAGATGGGTCGTGTGTGTGTGTGTGTGCTGGAGGGGAACAGCGGGAGGCAGGGCTGGGCTGGACGGCCTGATGTTTAGAGAAAGAGGAGGGGAAGAGGCTTGTTTACGGGAACATCATGGTAAATGGATTCTGGCACGGTTCAGGGTCAAAGTGATATAAACCTTATGCTTTTATGCCTTCACTTTGCATGAGTCTGCATTATTATTGCTGTCGGATCCTTATCAGGGGCTCCATCATCTGTGTAGACAAGATAATGAATGTAGCTGTGATATGTGCACAGCTTCCTAAAACTCACAGTAAAACCAGAACATGAAGTTGCACACATGAAGGAGTGTTAAGCCTTGGTTATACTCCCTTGTGGGATGTGTACACGGACAGCTGTGAATGCCATTATTATAAGTTTGTAGTCTTTCTTTGGAGTCCCCCGGGAGGACTCACATCTGCGTATTCTGCACATACACACTACTGCCCTTGTAGCGTAGTTGCCACATGGACACAAGCTTTGGACCTGGCCTCACACATTAGCATTTCATTAGCACATTAATCATGAGAACTGAGCCTGTATAATTAATTGCAATCAAATTTTCTTCATTTCATTTGGTCTAAGTTCAGACCAAAACCCATGATGCTTGGAACTTCCTGTCTCTCTTCCTGTGATGTGTCCGTGTTTCTCTTCATCTGTCATGGTAAGGAGAAATCAGCCAGAATAATTAAAAACACTGCCTTGTGCCATGGACCTAGGGCTTCTTGGGTTCTGGGGAAGTTGGCAGCAGGTCCATATAGGGTGGAACCTCTGTGGACCAGTTCTAGAGCATTCAGTGGGCACTTGACCAGATTGCGTGCGATGGAGTCCCAACACTTTGGGATCTTTGTTATGTTTTTTTGAACTGTTTTTGCTTTGTGGTGGGACATGTTGTACGTGTAATTGGAAATTGCCACATGAGGGGGTGTGCTTGGTCTGCAACAATGTTTAGGTGGATAGTACATATCAAAGTAACATAAAGGGCTTTGTAAGGGAATCCAGACTCACCACTTGTCCTGAATAGAAATCTGTGGGACAATTCTGTACCACCAAATATGGCCATTCTATGATATACACCCCCCCCCCCCCCAAAAAAAAAAAAGCCAGTTATGTGTTTTTTTAACAAGAAACTAAGCCATTTGGCTAATTATGTTGCACTGACAAAGTGAAATGTCTTGAAACTGTAAATGTGTAGTAGAAGTATAACCTGTGGGGGAAAAAAATGCTTTTTTAAACCTTGTTTTGGGGCAAAGTCTCCCAAAATTTTCTGGTATTTTATCAGTTTTTATGTACTAGATATTATTGAAATTGTAGTTAGTATTCTCTCTTCATGAATCTAATGTTAGCCTGTGGGCTTTAACAAGATGGCTGCTGAGTTGTGAGACTTGCTTACAAGGACTTTGGTAACATCGACATGAGTGATGGGAACCAAGGTTTCCCAGCAGAACGTTGTAATGTGATGAGATGATCAACGTTATACATTCACTGGGTGGTGATTTTAATGTTGTGGCTTATGGCTGTATGAAGGAAAGCTCTTTTTTGTGTTGTTTCTTTTGCCATTCTCTCTTTTCTCCACCATCTGCTAGTTAGAAAATAAAGTTTTATCTCTTCTAGATGAACAGAACCTTCTCTTGTGCTCTCAAGCAACTGTCTCTGTGCTGTAAATCAATGCAGGAGAAAAACTGCAGTACCCCAGAGGAGGCCACAGCACTGCAGCTTAAGAAAACACATGCTAATGAACAATATG
This sequence comes from Amphiprion ocellaris, assembly GCF_022539595.1. Lineage (NCBI taxonomy): Eukaryota > Metazoa > Chordata > Actinopteri > Pomacentridae > Amphiprion > Amphiprion ocellaris. The sequence continues at coordinate 13,804,582 of NC_072771.1, read as the reverse complement.
CAAACAAATCAAGAAATGCATTCATCAATTCTATAGCACGTATGCGTAATAAAGAAACATATTGTGCAAACAGAAAGAATGAGTTAGAAGTTTCAGGGAGAAACTAAAAAGTACTGTAAGTGCCATGTTTATCTCTTTACCTCTCCTCCAGTACGGAAATGGCCACAGAAAATGTCTGTGTTGATCTGTGTTGTTATGCCCCATTTACATACTACATAATGGATGAAATACATGCATATGCTAATTGTCAAAATACAGTTTGCTTATTTTTGCAGTTATCATACATCTTATAGTTGATGTTTCCAAGAAATTGTTTTCAGTGAAATGAGGTGAAACACATATGAAACCATGCTCACAAGTAGTATGCAGTACAAAACTAGGACACAGCTTTTGACTTGCAGATCGTGTTCCTGTGCCTCTTAATGTTGCATATTTAATGTGAAATTTGTGAGTGTTTCCCAGCGTGTTGCATTTCTTCCAATGTGAAAATTTGTGTGATGTGAAAATTTGACCAGAGAAATGCACTATTAGCTTTCAGGAGAGGATGTTGGTTGTTTCAGCACAATCTCCAATTTCTTAAAATTGATGTGTTTGTAATTTATCATTGAAATGCTATGTACTGTGCTATTCCTGCAATGTGGGATACAAACTGTGCACACACTGAAGCCACACACTGACACGTACCACTGCACAACCTCCAGCCCATTCTCAGTAGCTTTAAGGCCCACTGAGAAGTTTCCGTCAGGCAGCAACGATGGATCCAGAGGGTTTTGGCAGCGGCTGTGATTGCAGTTGTTCCGAGACGAGAAGCTTTTGCTCTTCTGCAACTTCAGCCTTCCCTTTGAGCTTTCTCTCTCTTTCTCTCTCTCATTCATCTTCTATCTCTCTCACCCACTCATGCACACATTTGTTTTTTTTGCTCTTCCTCTCCTTCACTTTTTTCGGCTCAATTCGGGTAGGATAATGAGGTCATTTTTGCATTGCCAAAGTGTAAGCACTTACCACTTATATAGCTCAACTTTAATTGAACAGACAAGTGCATATTCAGCCTATTGTGAGTGAAAACTATGCTAGGATAGAGAAAAGCAGTGTAATCCTTTTGGTGGCTTTAATTGTAGTGCCAGTGCCCTGAATGCCCTGGGAGCTGTCATTATGGATCTTCCTCTCTATTCACAAAATCTATTCAGTTAGATTAAATGAAGTTCTATTGACATGATTGTCAGAAATGAACAATATTGCTAAAAGATGCACTTCTCTCAGAATACAGAACACAGAACAGTAATAAATATTTGTCACCCTCAATGAATGATTCAGTTCTCCTTTGGGGCGATCAATAAATAAATAAGCCCTCAGGGAGGAAAAGTGTTTCCAGGAAAGTCAGACTGGTGGAAAATTCAATATGGAGCATACTGATGTTCCTGGAGGCAAATATGTAGAGCCAGTGTAGCTGAATACACTAAATCTTTTTCACTTTTGCAATGTGGAAGTTTTGTTTATCAAAGCCTTTCATTCTGACCTTTAATTCCCCCCCTCCCGGGCTGATCAATGCAATTTTAAAAATGTAAGAATACAGCGGAGAGAGGCATCACCCAAATCTAATTACGGACGTCTGAAACAAATGCATGAACAAATGGAGAGTAATCCATAGCTCCCCACTATGTCATAAAGGTTTCTGCTATTCTTCAGCACAATAAACTATGCCTCCCTTTATGCGACTTGCTTGGAGAGTTACTGGAGGCCTTCAGAAGATGCTCGGTGGAGCTGCTCTGGGAGGCTAGGGTCCTCTGCATTATTTATGAGTGGTAGAATGGAGGTGGAGGAGAGCCCTGACCTGCTTGTTTGTTACCAGCTGACCACTATTTGGCCATCTGCTGCCCGCCACCCTCACTATTTCTCTCCCTCTCAATCACTCTCTATATTGCTGTAGGCATCTGTTTATCAATAACTGGATTTCTATCCAAGTTTTTATGTAAAACATGACAATCAGAGTTACAAGGTTAAATGGATTTTTTTGCTTACTTGAGATAGAGCAGGGTTTTAATAAAACACTGTCATAAAAAGTAGATATGTTGATAAATATTAATAGGCAGTTGGTTTGGCAGTGAGCAGCTGTGTGTCTTTTCTGTTTTGAATATTATAAGGTTGATATTTGCTGTGGAAACTTGGGCAGGCACAAGGTGGTGCAAACATTTACAGGAGTGGTCATATAATCAGCCCTTTCAGCCTTTCTGTTTCCATTGTGGTGTAAAATCAGACAGCTTTGACTGCGACATTACCTCATTGTGCCCAAACAACAACAAATAGTAGTTACCGGACTTAACTTTGAGCTCACAGCACATAGAACACCGGAGGTTTATATTAGCATATATGGTGAATTTTATTTCAAAGATGGCAAAATTTGAAAAGACTGCTTGATGAGGACATTGAAATAGCACAAAATGGCATTTGTGGTCGCTGACCTCTCTGACTTTTACCAGTCAGTGTCAAGACCTATAAAATAGATTTCAAAAACAGTTCTTGTAGTCTGACCAGGCACAAAGACATGAGTAGCCTGGAGTTTTCGAAGGAGGAAATAGGAAGTTATGAAATCAGAGTTGCAAAACTGTTTGGGCAGCTTAGCATTTAAAGTCGGTGGAAACAGCTAGCTGCTAGTCAAGCAGTTTGCTTTCATTTGTGTTTCTTTTTTCTACATTTTTTTTTTTTTTAAAGTTCCACATTTATGGAAATTTTCTCATCTACTTTCTGGCTGAGCTAGGTCAAATTAGATCAGTACTGCTTTCATTCTGTTAAATATGAGTCTACAGCAACATTTGGTTAGCCAGAGCGAGGAAGCAAAGTGGTTAAAAACTCTGCTTACTGTACCATAATATAACTGAATTCAGATTTTTCTACAGAATAAACAAACAAGATATATTGACCTTTAGACAGAATAAAGCAAGCTATTTTTGAACTTTACAGTAGGCTAACCTACCATGTTAATTAGACACCTTTAGAGGTGCAGGTGTTTTAGTTAACTTCAAACAGAGCCAAGCTAGCTGTTTCAAAGCTAAGCTAACAGGCTGCTAGCTCTGCTCTTTTAATGCTCTCTATTTAACAGACATTCAATATGGAACATTGAGTTGTGATTTCATGAAACCTATTAGTTATCATTATTTTGCATCATGAATGTCAGATGTACAGTCACGCAGTAATATTTGGATTCTCAGGAGAAAATGCATTTCTTTGTTCCAGAATTTGGACATGCCAAGGAATGGGTGAAGGTAGGCCAACCGTAGAGCGCTATTTAGTAAATAAGGAGTGATTCTCTTCACTTCCTCTGAAGTAATTCAACTAAGCAAAATGTTGAACTGGTCCTTTAATCATTGCCCTTGCAGAAACATCATTTCTTTCTTCCCTTCATGGTATAATATCTTCACACTCAACACACACAGTAGTATTCATCCGTTTAGTGTCTTTGGCCATCCAGTCTGGTTTTTGATCTTTTCACTGTGTCAAACACTCGCCCAGGGAGAAAAATCTTCATTACTTGTTCAGTAATTTAATCTTCAAGTAGCAACTGGACTCCTCTATCCTTCCCAGGTCTGTCCAAATTTGGCCGTAGCTGAAACGGTGAAACTGAATTGGGAAGAGATATATTATGCTCGGCCAAAAGAAAAACTTTGTCAGGGAGCCAACTGTGTTTCGGGGGCACCATGTAAGGTATTTAGTATGTTTTCTGAGGCCCCTGATGCGCCCGTTCGTCGCCTGCTTGGTGTTTTGTTTGTTCCGACTCAGCAGATGTTTTCTGGCTCAGTTGTCCACACTATGCTCTGTATACAGAGGACTGCCGGAATTGTTCTCTTTTTTGTTATTCTGGTTTTGGTGACACGTCAGTGCTGTTTGGACCCAGTTTGAATGCCGAGGTTCCTATTGTTTACCGTCAGTGCTTTGGTGTGTGTGTGTGTGTGTGTGTGTGTGTGTGTGTGTGTGCGCGCGCGCACTTTGCATGGAGTTTATGCATATTCTGCTCTTGCTACTTGCTCTTTTCATTCATTTCGTCCTGTATAGTGTATGTAAATGCGAGCAGGGTAGCCGCAGTAGATAACAGGTAAAAATAGTAGCTTATGCAGCTGAGATTTGGTGCATTTATGTGTGTACGTAATGATGCAGATGCAGCGCAGTAGGGGGTGTGTAAAGGAAAGTAGGCCCCAACCCTCCTCTTCCCCGTGCTAACCAGAGCATGGTGGTTTGTTTTTATGAGAGCCTTTTTTTGGCATTGTTCTGGTCCGATAGAGCTCGCCCTCCCTACCGTGGGACTGGCCGTTAGTGGGCAGGAAGTGCCGGGAGCGCGCAACTAGTGCACACACACACATATGCAGTGTTGCAGACTCCAGCACACATAGCCCCTCCTGAGCCATCGCCCCACACTCACACATAAAGTTTTGAAAGGACAATAAAAAAGTTGCCCTGCGGCTTGCAGGCTGGTAAGCTGCAGCTTATCCAGGAAGGAGCTGCAGCCGGGCTAATGGCCTCTCTCCAGGGTAGGCACTGCAGAGGGGCCTGAGCAGGCTTATCAGCAGCAGGAGGGCCCTACATGGCTGCTCTCTGAGATCTCCACTGAGCTCGTGTGTGGGAGTAGCTTAGCCTTCGTAGCTGTTATGAGAGTGAGAGCTGTGTTGCTTATTTCCTGCTGTGTTTGTCTAGTTGTATTTTGGCCTGCAGGAAAATAAAAGTTAGTCATTAGCCCCTCTTAGATGAAAATATAGACGTTTACCCAGTGTAGCGCTTTAATTGGAGAATTCAAAGTTAACTTAGTGTTGCTAATGGCGACTCAGCCTATCAAGTCTTAGTGGGAAGTCAGTGCTACTCTCCATTAGTGAAAAATCAATGAGAGACTAGTGTGGCTTTTGCTACTAACCAAGTACTTTTAAGTACCATGGAGCGTTTTTGGCAGGGATGACAAGGATGATGCACAATGTGCTGTACTCTTCAAATACCTCCACAACTGAAGTGTATTTGTTGGCTTTAATTGGGAATGTCTCAGCAAAGAGCCAGCAGGATTTGTGGAAATTGAAGCAATGTGCGATAAACAGGAGTGAGATGCCTTGGTTGCAGACTGACTAATCAGATTTTTCCTCATGGATCCCAGTGTGATGAATCCAGCATGATCTGAGTACATGAATCAGACCTTTGTTTCTTCATCTGCAGTGACGAAGGAGCTGGTAGGATGTTCAAAGCAGCCGCTAACTCTACAGCAGAGAGGTAGCCTGTCACTGCAACCGTATCAGAGATTTGTTAAACACAACCCTTTTCTGCCTTCAACAAAAAGTAAATACAGGCTGCAGTGTAGCATGTCTGCATATCCCAAACCCGCTGTTTGTTTTTGTTGACGATGCCACCTCCCCACCTACTCGTCTGCTTTGCATATTGCCCACGATAGACATGAAAAGATGCTGCAGGCAGGAGTACCACATTCATTGTAAATGGGGAGGCTGGACTGACAGATAGCTGTGTATGAAATCCTGATATGGACATGTTTGTTCCAGGTGCTGTAATATCAGTGTAGTAATGATGAGCTGTCCTCCTGGAGACGGTTGATAGTGAAGACAACATTAAGAAAGATGAAAAGTCCAGAGTCTCGATCTCCTCGAGGGCCCTGTTAACCTCCCTCATCAACTCTAAATCTGGCTTTATTGATTCACAGGTCTGCCTCTCCACACTTCTTTCTTCACTCTGATACGCTTTATTGAGAGTACTTCAACAGTCATTTCATTTCCACCGCAGATATTTTTCATCATTGCTCTTTCTTTTTTTTTTGTGCGAATACATAGGCACGGACTGACAAAAGAACACCTCTTGTAATCAGGGCTAACTCTGGTTAGCACCTGATTGGCTTCACCTTGAATCCAGCTCCGGAGTCTGTTTTGAGTGCAGCTGTATATGCAGCTGCAGCTATAATGGTCCTGTTGTTGAGGTGTTGGTGTGTGGTGGAGGGTCTGAAAGAGGGAGACTGATTCTGTTTTTCCCCTCTCACCCACCCCTATCCTGCTGCAGACTCACCTTTAACCCCCGGCTGGTTGCGCTCCCACCCCCTTCATCTCCTGCTGCTCTTTTCCAGTCCACTGCTCTCTGCATGGTGTCTGACTAGTCTGAAGAAAGGAATGGAAGGAGAAGAAAAAAAAAATAAAGAAAGATGCTCAGTGGGATGTGGCCACAATAATATGACAGAAAGGAGATAAAGGGGGAGAGGGACAGAGAATGGGAGGAATACAAGGCCTGGCAGGAGTAGAAAAAAAATAGAGGAGCGTAAACAGGTTGCCAGATTTGGTCCACTCCTAGAGACAGAGAGAGACTGAGATTGTTGCAAAGCAAGAAGGAAGCCAGCTCACGCAGACAACAGCCCTGAGAAACCAAGATAAGAGCCGACCAGCAGTCAACAATTACACCATCAATTTCCAGCCTGGCTCTCACCTTCTTTTCTCAGCCCCTCTTTCAATCTCTCTCATCTTTTGCTTCATGGTGCTCATTCTTATTCTCTTAGTCCCAACTGCTTGTGTATTTTTATGATAGATCTCTCCCCGAGTTCAAGCTCATAGACATACACCCTCCACTGCTCTGAAATGTGCATACACACAACAAATTCATTCTTCCCAAGAACATTTGCTCAAGCAGTGTGCTCATGTATAGTTTTCAGGTACTTTACTTGATATATTTGAAGAATGCAAAGTAGCTAAAGTCCTACTTACATGCAATAATATATCATTTGTATTAATATAACCCTATGAGAGAGCCCTTTCTGCAGAGAAAAATTTTTTTTTTTTTACATTCGATGCTTTCTCTTAGATGCAATTCTAGAGGACTGTGAGACTCAAAGCAATTCCTGAAGGCTTAGCTCTGTTTTTCTCTGGTAAATGTCCAAAGTTTTGTTTCCTTCTTCTTGTATTTCAAGGTTTTTTGTTTTTTTTTAGCAGCAAACAACTGCTTTTGTTTTCTCCTTCTTCTAATGTGTTTATTACAGCCATGGAGTCTATACTGTTACCTTCACTTAACATGACACAAAGTAGCTTTTTCACAGCAATTAATGGAAACAAGTCTTTTTTGTATATTTTCAAAAGTTTGCTTTAAAGTTGCTTGACAATTACATGGGAACACAGCTGCTGAATGTGAAAAGTGTACTGGATTGGAATTGCTGAATTATACCTTTAAGTATACTTTGGACACACTTTTCATATATTTTTACTCCGCCAAGGAACGCAGTGGAGTTATGTGACTATCAGCGTTGGTTTGTCTGTCTGTCTGTCTGTTTGTTAGCAACATTACTCAAAAACGGACTAATGGCTTTGGATGAAATTTTCAGGGAAGGTCAGAAATGACACAAGGACCACCGGATTAGATTTTGGCAGCGATGCGGCTTATAGTCTGGATCCACGGATTTGTTAAAGATTTCTGTATCATTGCGAGATAGCTGCATGGCGTCACTGTAACTATGACAACAAGTGAACACTCGCATGATTGTGATCCTACTAAAAATCAACTACTGGGCTTATCTGTCCGAAATCATACAAGGAGCAATTGATTAAATTCTGGGTGTGTTTCTGAATCTCATCAATTCCTGCTGCCCGCTACACATTTAGGTCATGCTATTCGGTATCCATACATAACGTACACATGCATAACATATGTCTGTGCTCAGCACAAGGTCATTTTGTTTGTGGGTATATCTATACTAATGGCCACATGCTATGGTACTGTGATTTCTGACACTAATTTTTTCAAGATGCTAGCCATCAGAAATGATACGACTGACGAGTCTTGGCAGAGTACTGTGCTCTCTGAGTGCTTTTTTTGTTACTAAACTGACATTTTGAATGACTTTTACTTGCAGCTAAGTATTTTTACATTTCATGTCTCTCCAAAATGTCCAATGGTCATGAGCAAACCTTTGTTACAGTGGTAGTTTTTAGATAAAATATCTTTTTTAATAAACTTACTGAAAGAATTAGGAAAATTGGTGGTAGCAGGTCTGTGCAGAGAAACATAGATGTGTAGCAGAAGCTAATATGAGGCTTTAGCACGTCAGCAGCACCATACAGGTTTCAGATTTTGAGTCGAGGGACATTTTAATTTTGTGTTTTCCTTCTTATTGCAGAGGCACATTATAAGGACACATCCTAACAGTCGTATATAGGAAATTTGCCAGAACAAAGCAAATTTAAAAAAGAGTTTTAAAGCTATTCTTGAAGGATCCAAATACTTCTTTCACTGCTCACATTTTCACACACTTGCAAAACAATGATCAGACAAATGTGGAAGGCCAGGTGCAATTTCTCTATTTCACACACTCTCACCTGTACCAACACGATCACATATAGCTTGCCAAATGCATTCATTTGCACGCAGACTTTCGTGCCTTCACATATTGTCTCGATCTTCTCCGTTGCTCACACTTGCGCACACACACAGCCATGGCATATGGAACAGTTTATCTCGCAGTGTCTTTTTTTCCATACCTATTAGGCAAAGTCTTTTTTTAGGAACACCAGGGAGGAGAGAAAGGCAAACTCTTTATTATGATTTTTTTTTGCCCGAGGTTAGACCAGCCGCAGAGAACACACTCACTCCTAACACACACACACACACACACACACACACACACACACACACACACACACACACACACACACACACACACACACACACACACGCAGACCCCCTCTGATTCTATGTATCAAAAACATCAATAAAGTCTCATTCATAAAAGGTGTGAACACTAATCCAAAGAGACAGAGAAGGAATGAAAGAGGCTAATAAAGCCCAACAACACACACTCACAACAGGCTTACTCTCAGATAGATAGATAGATAGATAGATAGATAGATAGATAGATAGATAGATAGATAGATAGATAGATAGATAGATAGATAGATAGATAGATAGATAGATAGATAGATAGATAGGTGGGGCGGTACAGCAAAATAGAAAAAGTGAGAGCAGTCGTGTCCAATTGAAGTGACAGAGTTAGATGGGCTTCCCTTTTTAATATTCACTGACCGTTCATCCTCCATCTCTCCATCCCTCCATCCATCCTGTCCTCTCATATCTCTCCGGCTGAACAGCTCCGATTTGTGTACCAGGATTAAATTCCTCAAATTTGTCTTTCACTCCCTGTGGGAGAGGACTGTGCTTTTTAATTAATTGATTTTGAAATGAAGTTAGCCGCTTTGTCTGTGTGTGTGTGTGTGTGTGTGTGTCTGTGTAGGTAATGGAGTGTGTGTGAGTGTGTCCCTGACGCTTAGCTGGCTAACTGAGGGGTAGGGTTGTGGGTTTTGCTTAGTCTATGCCCATATTTTTATCTGTTCGGGGAAGTTGAGGAAGCAGATGCAGTCGTGAAATCTAAATCAGAAAGTGTTAAAATTGTAATTTGTGGTTTTAGAAGCACTATGGGCCTGTTTATTTCAGTTTCTTCACACTTTGTTTTTTGGAATAGATGAGATAATGTGCTAATCACTGAGCTTCAGATGTTTGGGCAGGTGGATATTGTTATTCTCAGGTTCCCACAATTTCCAGTCTTTATGCCAAGCTAAGCTAATCACAACTTCTTTATAACAGACAGAAATGAGAGCAGCATCAAACACACTTTCAACTAAAATGTCATTACTTTGTACCTTTGTGAGTTCAGAAAAGGTGCTTAAAGGATGGAGGCGTGGCCCCCCAACTATTCTAGCTAAAATTCAGTCCTATAAAACCTGAGGTGTCTTTCCTGTGAGAGGTTAAGTCTGGAAAAGCCAACATTTGTGAGTTCACACTTTTCCCTAATTAACAACCTGTCTCCATGTAAAGGCCTGAGCGCTCCACTGTGCTCTCTGTGTTCATTATCTGTGTGTGTGTGTGATTTGCAGGGACATTTGCTTTGTTGCAGAGCTTCTGCGTTGTTGCCTCCCGCATTATGTAGCGCACAAAACCGACCTCTCCAGAGCTGCATTCACCGTCACAGTGAGGTGCCTCTGCGCTTGTAGCGCATGAGGATTGTGGTGTTGCTTTGTGCGTCACGGCGCTGGTGGTGGATCTGCTGCGCGCTGTCAGGCCCACGCCGTCTGTCGCAGTGTGTGTGAGTGTTTTCTTTTTTTCCCCTCCGTTTAAGTGTGTTTCTTTGTGTCTGTGTGTGGGCCTTTGTGTCTCAAAGTCTGTGTGGCTGTTTCTTTGTGTCTGCATCCATGTGAGTGTGCATTAACCTGTGTGCATCTATTTTTCTTATTGTCTGGAGTGTGTATGTTGCATTTCTTTCCGTGCCTGTGTGTGTCTTTATGTGTTTGTGTCTTATTAATTATATATATCTGCATACTGTGTGTGTGTGTGTGTGTGTGTGTGTGTGTGTGTGTGTGTGTGTGTGTGTGTGTGTGTGTGTGTGTTTGTGTGTAGATGTGGTAAAACACATCTACATGACAGACAAAGCTCCTGCTAGACTTTATTAACAACATTTACCAGAATCTCTGCTGGGTTTGTCTAAGCTCAGAGATTAAGATGTGCCTACACGAACACACACACATTGACATGAATGACTCACAAAGTCTCTGTGGGTTTAGAAAAAAGAATGAGTGTGTGTGTGTGTGTGTGTGTGTGTGTGTGTGTGTGTCTGTGTGTGCGTGTGTGTGACACATATGCTGCAGCACTCCAACACATTCACACACACTCTGTTCTCATGTATTCTTGTTCTGTCATACACACTTTGCCACACCTCCCACTCAGACACTCTCCAAAGGACACACACAGAAAGTTTGTAAGAAGTACGAAGGCATCAGAAGCTTTTAGCTGTGATTTATTTGTGTGTCTCCTCTCGGCTGGGCTGTCACACTCAGCATGACATACCTCATGCATGCAGAAACACTTCCCAACACCTGGGGAAGTCCACCAGGCTGTTGTTACCAAACTATGAAGACATCCGTGTGTGTCTCTGTCACTGTGAGAGTGTGTTTGCTGCATTGTGCAGCCGCAGCAGCAGCAGTTGGAGCGAGTCGATTGACTTATCGGTTCTCGCAGAGAGAATGTGGGATTGTTCGATTCCTCGTCACTTATTTAAATGGAGGAGCTACAAAGGTAGATTCAGACCTGAAACCACCTGAAAAAGTTAAGTAGGAACAGTTAAATGCATAATTCAGCAGATAGATCCTTTTTTGTCTTTCTCAGAGTGAAGTAAGTGACACGGGAAGATCATTCTTCTCATAAGTGCAGAGCTGAAGTCTGCATATGGTTCTCCTAGCTCTGCATAAAAACGGGAAGCATTGGAAACAGCAAGATTCAAAGTCAAAAAGCACACCAACCATCACTTCCAAAGCTTACTAATTAAAATGATGTATCTATTTTGTTTAAACTTGTAAAAAAAAAAAAAAAAAAGAACAAAAAACAATAGAAACAACAGCTTGTGGTTTCTTCAGAGAACTGCTGGCTAGAGCTATTTCTTGATGAACAACAGCCTTGTGCAATCCCCCAAGTCCTGGACTGCCAACTTACCATCAAGCCTGTGCAGAGAACAAACCCAACATCTCCTTTGCTGTGTGGGTGGATGTATAAACTAGTCTGTCAAGAAATAGGTTCAGCTCGTAACTCCTTGTGAAATCACTAATAGTCTTTTTTTTTTCTTTGTCAATGTGCAGATTAAACAAGATAAAATGGTGGGTGTATTTTTTGTTCTGTCTGCAGCTTCACAGTAAACAAAAAAAGTTATGCTTTTTGTTTTGCTTTACAAAAGGAAGCAAATGAGCACATTTTCCCAAAAACACTAAACAACTCTTAGTTTGGCCTGGAATAATTTGACATTTCTTAGTGTCTTGTTCAGAAAGATATTCCACCATTTTTTCTCTCCAAGTGAGGAAACAGAATATTTGCAGTTTGCATAATTTGGCTGAAATTCTTGTCTGCATATTTTAAGTGGGTGCAAATCCAATCAGCACTAAAGCACATGTCAAGAAAGAGAGACAATAAACACAACTGTTGTCATATTGACATTTAACCCACTGAACTCAACAATATAAAGTCCTGCTCCGCTGTCAGAACTGTCTTTTATGCAGAATGACACAGACGTAAATCAGAAAGAAAGACAGCACAAAAGTTGAATTAATTGATTACTTATTCTAGAAAAATGGAAAAAACTGAGCTCAACATGTACAGCATTTTTCCAAATGTGTAAACGCTGCCTGGAGTTCATCCCAGTTTAGCTAAACAGTTCTTGAATTTTTGTCATATGACTGTTGGTCACTGGTGTCTTCACCAAGGGTGTACCAAGGGTTAAAAATGTTGTTGTATTTTTTACAGAATCTGGTTAAGACAAACTGTTTATTTTTCACAAATTTTAAAGTAAGACATATGGAATATAGTGATTTTTATGAAATATTATGGTTTTAAGCTTAGCTTTGGTTAAGTTTTTCAGACTTAAACATCACTTTAAGTGAATAGATAGTAAGATAACAGCATTTAAAACTGCCCCTGGATTTTGTAGTTCAAACAGTTAAGGTGTGTTAATGACTCACAGTTACAACTCATGCACTGAACAACATACAAAACAAGATACACACTCAGAGAGTGCAGTTCTCTGCCAAGGCTGCTCAGTCGTATCATTTCCAATGGATGCAATCTTTAATAGAAAAGTACCTTGCACTGAGCACGGGCGTGTGTTACACATGTGTACATTATGTATGGATACCGAATCACATGACCTAAATATGTAGCATGCAGCATGAATTGATTGGACTCGGAAACACCCCAACAATGTAATCAGTTGTTTCTTGTATCATTTCTGAAAGATAAATCTTGATATGTCTGCAGCGATCGATTTGTAGTAGGATCGTAATCATGTGATCGTCAGCAGGTCGCTGACCTCGTGTTCACTAATTAATTACAGTCATAATTACAGTGACGCCGTGATGCTATCTGGCAATGATACAGAAATCTTTACCAAATCCGTGGATCCAGACTATAAGCAGCATCACTGCAAAAATCTAATCAGTTGGTCCTTATGTCATTTCTGACCTTCCCTGAAAATTTCATCCAAATCCATTAGTTCATTTTTGACTACCGTAATTCGAACAGCTTTATTGTTCCACTGTGACCTGTTTGGTAATTTCATTCTGATGTGACGAAGCTAAACGTATTGATGGCATGAAGCTCGCCCGTAAAAATTGATACATTAGCTGCATTGTTTTATAAGCCGCAGGGTTCAAAGCGTGAGAAAAAAGTAGCGGCTTATAGTCCGGAAAGTACCGTAATGTTGCTATCAGACAAATAGATGGATAGACAAACCAACGTTGATAATAAGACGTGTGGAATATAGTGATTTTAATGAAATATTATGGTTTTAAGCTTAGCTTTGGTTAAGTTTTCAGACTTAAACAGCACTTTAAATGAATAGATAGTAAGATAACAGCATTTAAAACTGCCCCTGGATTTTGTAGTTCAAACAGTTAAGGTGTGTTAATGACTCAAAGTTACAACTCATGCACTGAACAACATACAGAAGAAAAAATTACACTTTGTTTGTAGCTGTAGATTATCTTCCAGGGTGACCTAAAATTATTTTTTTCATCTAGTCTGTAAGTTAACTAGTGAAGATAAAATGCTGGAGCAGCTAAGAAGACAATAATAATAGACAAACAACTTTTTGGAAGCCCTTATTTATTTGATGAATGCATCATTATTAATGCTAGACGCTGTTATTGTTGAGGTCTTAAGTCAGATTGCAACACATCTATTTCCTGAGACAAAAAGGGCCATAATCCTGTAGATGGGAGCGTTAAGCTGTTCTTTTTGTAAATAAATGAGTCGTAACCTGATGACTTCATGAACCTTTCATAAAGTCAGTCCAAGATTTGATCCTGTAACCGGTTATTGTTGAGGAAAGTATATATACTTGTCACCAAAGTGGTAACAACTTTAGAAATGAGCCACGACTTACTTAACCTACTTAAACAAAATGCTCTACGGTATCTAACCGAACTGTCGTCTGGCTGTAGCTTCATATTCACAGTGCAGACATGAGAGTGCCATGAATCTTCTGATCTCAGTGGAAACCAAACAAGTGTATTTCCTAAAGTGTTCAATTATACCTTCAGAGAGAAGTGACTCAACAGAGACAGAGATGCAGTGTCAGGAAGCTAAATAGGCTGGATCAGGGAGAAGTGAGGAGGCAGACAGAGTCAGAGAGCGGCAGACAAAAGTGAGAAAAAAAGAGACAATGGAGGATGAAATGAAGCAAAGAATGGAGAAAACTCATAAAAAGAGAATGGGAGGCCGAGAAGTGTTTGAGATGATGAAAGACAGTCAGAAAAAAGTGCGATAGACACAAATAGGGAAGCGGGAAATACAGCAGATTAAAAAAACGCAGAGGCAGAGTGTGATTGCTGTCGCCAGAAGCTCTCTGACTTCTGCTCGGTGACCACAGGCCTCCTCTGCACTTCATTTATTGCTAGTCTTTATTTGATTTCTTTGTACCGCTGTCATTTTCCCCCACTCCCTGTTTGCCACCCAGACACCCTGCCGCTTTTGTTTTTCCATTGCAGCAACAAAATGGCCTAGTTCTTCTCTCTAACCTTGCCTGAAAGGACCATGGAGCATTCTCTCACTTCCTCTCACTAGAGTCATGCTTTGAGTTTATTCTTAAATGCGCATTTTTGAAATAATTGTACATCGAAGTGTTCCGGTTTTGCTAATATTTACCTCAGTGACTTTTACTTTTGTAAATTAGGGGATAGTGAGCCATGCTTTCCTTTGAATGTCTTAGCATGTGCCTTAATTTTCATATAAGGCGAAAGAGAGGAATGATAGACGTGTCTTGAATTTGACGCATCCTTTTTAAGCGTACCAATTTGTGTTTGCATGCTGCCAGTCTGTCTAAACAGTCAGCCCACCACTGGTTTTGGTTGTGTGCAGATGTGGCTTCCATTTACCAGGCTGAAGACATTCTTCCATCTCAAACTGACTGCTGAGCTTTTGATTCGAGGGCTGACAGCATGTGTCAGCTACCGACGAGCTTCGCATTTATTCGCTGCCAGGTTTGTTTATGTTGATATTATTCAAAATGGTCTGCAATTTATGATGGAAAGTTGAAAGAGCTCCCCAGTGACAAAGCTGCGTGTGATGACAGTTTGTATGCATAAATAACAGGTTCCAAAAGCTGATCTTTATGTTTCGGTTAGAATAATATTAAGCAGACTTTATTGAGTCTCCATCTGTGATTGTGATGTAGGTGAAGTAATGATTTTTCTCTGCAGCTGCCGGCCTGCCAGCTTGTAAAACTCTGCAGTGAAACTTGCCTTAAGGAGCTACCAACCCTCCTTCAACAATTTAGTTTGCATGCTTTTTACTAGCAGTCACATGACTGTGTAAAGGCAGATTTCACAGCTGACAAGAATAAACTGAATCTGAACTGTCCTTGTGCAATTTGGCCGTCAAAATTCTAAATCCCGATCACCTAGCAAAAGGGCTTGCAGCTTCACACTGAATATATCAACCAAACCAAACTCCGGCTGCCATCCCGAACCTCTTCCTTCCCTAATCCTACTTGAAAGAGGTGATTTATTCTCACAGTATTACAAGGAAAGCATTCTGCCCACATCGAACGGCCTGCAACTGCATTTAACAGGTAGCATTACACTTTAACACGGTTTCTCACTGTCCATTACCGCACCATTGATTCCAGTTAGGCTCACATTGGAAATGGATAAGCTGTAAGTGAGCCGAGGGTTTGAGTGGAGAGTTTCATCTCCCCCTGGTCCTGATGGTTCAAAGCACATCGAGCAATTGGCTCCAGGCTCGCTGTGATCTTATGACGAGGTGATATAATCCTTGTTGGTCATGGTGTCTGGGCTGCCAGCTGTTTATCATTTAGGAAATGTGAAAGCTTGGTGTTTATCTGTGAAAATCAATGGATTTACATCTCTATAGACCTGCAGGAATGCATGCATGAGTATGGTACAGTAGTAGAGATTGTCTGCCTCCATTCAGCTGGTTTAGCCTATGAGGACACACCAGAAAATGGGCCTGCAATGTAGACACAGGGAAATCTCAGGGCTTCGGAGGGCTGAGCAGTATACCAACAAAACAATGTGCTCAAACGCAGCTGGCAGCGTTAGTGTTTGTCCCCTCACTGTCTTTGCCATGTCTCCACTCAGTTTCATCCAAAAGAAGCACGAATACCATAAAACAGCTTCGTCGAGGTGGAAAAAGAAATTGCTTTTTAACCAAATGTTAAATGCAGCCTAACCAGAGCGAATGGTGAAATTCACCAGCTGTTCTGCATTTACAGAGCAAGACGATCTGCTGAGCTTGAAATGTGTCACATGCTCCATTCCCCAGCTCCCCTGACGATCCAGCATGACTTACAATTTATACTGTCACAGAATGTACATCGTGTAACATAGAACTGTATGAACTTACTATAACAGGAAACATTTCCCACCCTTTGCTTTTTTTTTCACCACTGTGAAATCACACGACACTCCAGTGATTAAAACATATACCCAGTTCATAAAGCTTTTATTTGTTTGTTTTTCTGGGGCTTTGCTGTAGTAAACACTGTGTGTTATGTAAGTCATTCCCGTGAAAGATCCTCTGGAACAAGCAGCAACATGGGAAGTAATGTGTCTTCTATTTGGCAGCAGCAACAGCAGTTTGTTTGAAATAACTTGGGGGAAAAAAATAAAACACGCATCTTGTTTTGCATGATCGTGACAGCCACAGTGGATCGTTAAGGAAGAGACTGCCACCTACAGAAACACATCGCATCCAAGCAAAAAAGTATGAGCTTGAGCTACACTGCCGTTCAAAAGTTTGGAGATATAGAATGAGCTGTATCACTATTCAGTGACTATCATCTGAAAATGATACCACAGACATTGTGCTACTTGTACAGTCTACACTATCGTTCAAAAGTTTGGGGTCACCCAGACAATTTCATGTTTCCCATGAAAACTCACACTTTTATTCATGTGCTTACATAACTGCACAAGGGTTTTCTAATCATCAATTAGCCTTTCAACACCATTATCTAACACAATGCAGCATTAGAACACAGGAGTGATGGTTGCTGGAAATGTTCCTCTGTACCCCTATGCAGATATTCCATGAAAAATCAGCTTTTTCCAGCTAGAATAGTCATTTAGCACATTAACAATGTCTAGACTGTATTTCTGATTCATTTAATGTTATCTTCATTGAAAAAAAAAACTGCTTTTCTTTCAAAAATAAAGACATTTCTAAGCAACCCCAAACTTTTGAACAGTAGTGTATATTCAGAGTGGCATACAGAGCTCCCTTGTTCATTTAAATGAGAACACTGCTTTGGCTTGGGAGGGCCCAGGCTGCAGAGGATTCCAGCAAGAAAAGGTGCACGTATGTTCCAGAACTCATAAATGCTCATGAGCCTCTGTAGAACCAGAAAGCAGGAGATTAAAACTTAACGGTTGAAGGTTTACTGATGGTTTCCTTCATTTGTGGGATCAACTGTAAGAACCAGATATTGTCCACAATAAAAGGGATGCAGTTCTGTTTACATGGACATGATTTATAGAAGATACTGATTCTGGGCTGTAAATGGACGGTTCATTGCCAGATGACGAAGAAAAATAAAAAGAACA
This sequence comes from Amphiprion ocellaris, assembly GCF_022539595.1. Lineage (NCBI taxonomy): Eukaryota > Metazoa > Chordata > Actinopteri > Pomacentridae > Amphiprion > Amphiprion ocellaris. Next base: position 13,786,979 of record NC_072771.1, on the reverse strand, counting down.
AAAGAAGAATGTAGGTTACATCATGCTCCACTCCTGGCTTCTCTCCACTGGCTCCCTGTTCATTTAACAATTGATTTTAAGATTTTGCTAATCCTTTTAAAAGACATTACAGAGAAATGTTGATCCCATAAGACCCAGTTCTCAGCCTTAGATCATCAGATGGGGCCCTTCTGTTCCAAGTGTACATATATATATATATATATATATATATATATATATATATATATATATATATATATATATATATATATATATGTGATAAATCAATCAGTGTTTCTCAAAGCTCGACGACTCATTGAAGTTTGTAGTTTTGTCCACAAACCAAAGTTATTCAGCTTAGTGCCACAGAGAAGGAAATAAACCAGAAAATAGTCACATTTAAAAAGCTGCAATCAAAGAATTTAGACTTTTTCTTTTAAATGGTTTAATATATTAAACAAATAAAAATAGTTGACGATTAATTTGATAGTTGACAACTAATCAATTACTCAATCATTTTCAGCTACAATTTTTATTAAATTATACTGATATTTTGCATTTAGTGCTTTTGTATGTTTTGCCGCCTTCTTTTAATCTCATCTTTACATTTGCTGTGTGGCCTTAGTATCTGTGTTCCTGTCGACTTTTTGCCTTCTGGGTATCCTGCTTCGGTTCTGTCTGTATAAGCATGTAGTATTTAAGCTGATTCTGTGGATTTAAAGGGTATATATGAAGTATCTTGTAATCTGATTAAAATGCTTCTGGACTATTCTGTGCATCTCTAAATGTTGAGACCATGGAGCAAATCCAGAACAAGATGACAGGAATCTATATATGCGGCAGGGGAACACATCAGAATTGAACAGAAAAAAGTGGAGGATTTATCTGCAGACATCTGGGCTACCGTTCTCAGCCTGCTGTCACAACCTCAACCTGGACCTTAAGAATAAGCAGTGGAAATAGATATATGGACACAACAGCATTTGCACTGCTTGTTAACGTGTCCATATGAGTGAAACAAGCTGTCAACGACATATTCACCTTGAAACTGCAGTGTACCATTGACCATTTTGCCAGATCTCACAATAGAAACAAGCGTCCAATTGTATGGGAAAAAGCCCCAAAAAAGTCCAAGAGCTGAACTGCTACATTGTGTAAATGAGAGGCTTCTTGATACCAGTATAATTATATACATTTATTTTTGTTTGTAGTTTGCAGTCAACATAAAAACTTTGAATAATTTAAATTTTTTAAAGATACACACACATTATGCACAAGCAATAATAAATAAGCAACTACGCTTTAGAAAACAAGCCCAAAAACCTGTGACCGATGAGATTAGCAAGCGACTATACAGAAAAACAAGTCCAAAGTCACTTATAATAAGCAAACTTGGCAACACTACCAGTGACAGTTTCAGATTCAGACTTCCAGGATTTCGTACGTAACAAACCTACGTAACCAGTGCTATCAGCTTGGTGGGACTTTCTGCAATATTCTTTTTGAGAAATGGTTTCTGGTGAGACTATGTGTGTCTGAACTGCTGCAAATTTACAACTTGCCGTGCGGAGTAGAGAAGTTTGACAGTGTTTGAGTTGAGTTGTAGGTGAGCTGGTGTGCTTAAGATGCAGCAGGTCCTTCATAGATTCACACATCCTAAAGGAAACAATGATGTAGGTTCATCTAAGCCATTTTACATAATTTTCATGGATAAACTTGTAAATATGTAACTTTGACACACAGAGATGAGTCTTTAGGTGTTAATTTGAGGATCAGTGACAGACTTGAACAGTGTGGACTGAACACCTCCTGACAAACAAAAGAATGTCCACCTGCTCTGAAGCTGTCATCCACAGTTTTCTTCCTCAGACTTGTAGACTTTTCAGGTTCTAATTCTGCATCATAAGCCCTGCACAGCACAGCCCTCTCAAAGAGCAAACATCACACACAAACACTGAGATGAGCAGAGACATAAGCATAAACACATATTCTAAGGCTTTTATGCAAATTTTAGCTTCTCTTCCTCTGCTTATCTTCCTTCACTTCTTCCTCTCTCTCGCTCTCTCTCACACACACACACACACACACACACACACACACACACACACACACACACACACACACACACACACACACCTGTCCTCCTCCCTTAGGCATGTCTTGTAGAGAACCATCCCTCTCCTCTCCTGTCAGTGGGAACAAATGAGCCGGGGCATGTTTCTTACTGTGTGTCTGTGTGTCTATGAGTGTGTGTGTGCAGGGCTAAACTTCCTGAGTGTCTGGCCTTCCTCTCTCTAGTTGCTTCCACCCCCAAAACACACACATATAAACACACACACACACACACACACACACACACACACCTGCTCCGCACTGTTACCCTCTGACAGATCACTGACACACTGTCTCTAGGCCATCCTGCTGTGTGTGTGTGTGTTTGTGGTTACAGACACCCTCCCACTGTGTCAGTCTGGCAATTGCCATTTCTCAAGGAGCTAAGGAAGGGAGGGATCGTGGAGTAAGGATGGAGGGAGGGCCAGGGCCTTGATGTGAGTGTGTTTGTTGTCAGAGGGTTTATTAATAAAGATGACCTCAGCCAGCACTGCACACAGGGTGTGTGTGTGTGTGTGTGTGTGTGTGTGTGTGTGTGTGTGTGTGTGTGTGTGTGTGTGTGTTTTTCTCTGTTTCTTTTTTGTTGTTTCTCTCTTCGTGACTCCTTGATCAAGCCAAATAATTATTTAGAGAAAAAGGATTCCGTTTTTATGTATTCATCCATAAAATTCAAAAGCCTGCTCCCGTCTTCTTGCTTTCTCCTTTGTGAATTTGTGGCAGAAGTCTGAGTCGGTTGCAGTCTGTTTGCGTGGACTCATAATGCAGCTTTGCTTGCATGCGAGCTCATCTGTGTGTGGGAGTCTGTGTGTGGGTGGGCGTAACGGGGATAATCCTTCTTGATATAACTCCTTTGTGTCTCGGCGTCCGTGGATGTGATTATGTGCTTCATTATGTCGGGCTAAACAGGTTGAGTCCTCTGCATGCGTGTGTGCAGACGTCAGTCACCTGCTGTGTTTGTTAGAAAGAACAGATGTCCTTGCAAGAATAGAAAGATGAGTAATTTCCCTCAAAGTGCAGGGCATTTCTGCCTGTCATCACTCCAAAGCAAGTGTGACTTGGTTAATTATCATAGGGTCAGATCAGTCAAATTACCAAAAGTCAGATTTTCTCACTCTCCCCTGGTGGCATCACTTCATGTAGAGAAAACAGGAAAAGCTGTGTTTCTGTTCAAAAGCAGAATCTGTCTTTGTTGTTTTGGATGCGATTTGATTCGAGCAGATTTCAGTGGAACTACTTTCTACCAAAGAGATTGTCCCTATGAAAATTGTTGGCAGTGTATTCTGTGGATTATCCAGACCGGGATGTTTCTGTTTCATTCTGTTGAACACAGGATTCTGTGTGTGGGGGAGAATAAAGCAAAGCAGAGCTTTAACTGTCAAATAAACCTGCATCCATCCCTGTGTTTAGCTTTCTTGATGTTGTCCCTGCTAGGTTCAGATCTCACATTGGTTTCATATAGTGAAACAGAAGACCTAATTGGCTCTACCTAGTGCACAAGAATTTTTGAACAGAGACCACTGCAACCATTGTATAACAGCCTGTATTTTAAGAACTTTGAGTTTCACAGCACTTTTTAATTCAAGGCAGAATTCACCCACAGCGCCGAAACATTCAGGACTGCCACTGAGCTGTGTGTATAGACCACCTCAGCCACCTAATTATTTGTGTTTTTCCTGTGTTCATGTGCTATGACTGGGTGGTGTGGACAGGATTTATACTGAGTCTGTGGTAAGTTACAGCTGCACTCAAGAAGTGAGGCAAATCTTGGTAATATCAAAGTTAAAAAGATCTGCAAGACACTGTACTGTGCTGTGTTCAGTTATAAGGTAAGTTTGTAATTATTGGGGTGAGCTGACCTAAAAAAAAAAAACTGTTTAAGACTTGTGCAAAATGTTAGAAAAGGTTGGTAAAATGTACAGTCAGGTTAGGGTGAGGATGATGTTGTCAGTAGTGGAGGGTGATCTCATTTGTTTAGCTGTTGTGCTCCCCTCTGTATCTGTCCCCCAGAGCTGGAGCTGGGGCTTGAATGGGACAACCAGGCTAGCAATGGGACCCCAGGGGCCTGGTAGTTACCATGGAGGGAGATGGCTGGGCTCATTTTGCCCTCTGTCTGCCCCACCACAATGAACACAGAGGCCATTAGGGACAACAAGGTCTTCCTGCAGCAACCTGGGAGAGCTGCGAAGTGATAATGCTCTGAGCTCACGCTGTTACTGCCACCTGCACACACACACACACACACACACACACACACACACACACACACACACACACACACACACACACGCACGTGCAGGAGCAGTTGTAAATATGCACACGTGCACAAATTAAGCTACACAAACAGAAAGCACCTAGTGGGAATATGCATGCAGGAGCACTCACACTCATACATTCACAGAGGTAGCTGCATGGATTGATCCATGCTCACATATATTACTCTTTAACCTCCCCCTCTGTCAGTACTCCTCTACCCATGTAGGGTTCTCTGTCTCTTTGCTATTTCAGCTGCGGCTCCGACCCTCAGTCGGCCACATTTTGTCGGACAGACGGCAGCAGCAGTGAGAGGAAAGCTAATGAAACAGGATACCCCTGCCTCTGGTTATTCCACACAGGAGAAGACAAAGAAAAATCACACTCGCCTTGACCTTGAATGAGTCTATAAAATCACACAGTATGCTGAGAATGGCTGCATGTTTATCCAGTTTACTTATTCACTGGCGGGTGTCATTGTTCTTAAAGGCCCACGCAAGACCTGAAAAGCCCCGTACTCCCCCGTAATGGGTGAGAGTCTCCTACAGGGATACATTTAGATGCAGCAGTTAGTCTCCTCTGGAGGATTCTATCATATAATGTCAAGACCAATGCTATGAAATTACAACAAGAAAAAAAAATTACTTTTAATGGACGCTTTTTTTCTCATTCGCCCATGCATGTCTGAAAATAAAGATGCTTTGAACGTCAACCCGAAAGGTTGGGAAACTTTGTTGCATAAATGAGTGTCTCAACCCACAGCCCAGGAAGCTGTGTGTTTACGTAGGGATTTCATGATGGCAGAGACATAGAATCAAAGGCAAATGAAGGATGAAAGTGAGAGCAATAAAAGAGTCTGTCTTATTGTTCATCTCTTACAAGTCCATCCAGATTTCATCAACATCTATAACTCTTCTGAGAATACATTTTAACTGTTTAGTATTTGTATTTATTCTTTATTTACAAAATGTTTGCAGCTGCTTTGCATTAAGCAGAGTTCATCTGAGGTTGTTTGTATTCTCTTTATGAAAGGCTCATCAGTTAGATGGCAGACTTTACCATAATTACATAAGATACACAAAACACCTTTTTAGTTAAATATATTATTTACGCATGTTCGGTACAAAATTTTTTAAAAAGATATATTCATTGGATTATTTTTCATAATGAAATATACTTGGTTCAAGTAATAGCCCCAAGTCATTCTTATGTTAAAGACCACCCTAGTGAAAATCTGAAAATCAAGTTTTTTTTACCTTGTTAACTTGTCTATATGGTGTTTTTATATACTAGAGGACATGTCATGATTGGAATAAGCAGTCAGTACCATAGCTGAGTATTTTCACCTTGAACCAATACTGGTAACTTGCAAGATGGGAAATTCTCTAACGTTATTGTAACATGTATACCTAAACCATGACTTCAAGATCATCTGCAGTACAAACTAATTATACAGTGTTTGAGCAGACTTAAGTGAGCTGGTGTGCTAAAGTTGCAGTGAGCAGAGAATGGTGAGTTCAAGAGAGGCAGGTATTTCAAAGATCTGCACATTCTAGAGGTAGCAATGGTGTAGAGTTACATCTAACAAATTTTAAGACAGACAGGGATAATTTTCCTGAATAAAACCTCTAAATGCTGAACTGTGATGAAAAGAAACTAGTTTTAGAGGTTTAACCAATAACGTGAGAGGGACTTTAATGTAATGTTACCTTAGGAAGTCAAATTCTGGCTGTGTGGCTAGTGTACTTGGAGCAAGTTTACTAGTAAATGTTTATTTTTTACACATTTACATATACAATAGATAAAGTGCATCATTAGTATTATAACTCCGCCAAGGAATGCGGTGGAGTCATGTGACTATTGGTGTCAGTCTGTCTGTCTGTCTGTCTGTCTGTCTGTCTGTCTTTCTCTCTGGCTGTCTGTCTGTCTGTCTGTTTGCAACATTACTCAAAAATGGACAAACAGATTTGTATAAAATTTTCAGGGAAGGTCAGAAATGACGCAATGACCAAAAATGGTTAGATTTAGCGGCTTATAATCTGGATCCACGGATTTGTTAAAGATCCTACTACAAATCGAACGCTGCTGACTTATCGGGACTTATCCATTGGAAATGATGCAATGACTGAGCAGCCTTGGCAGAGTACTGCACTCTCTGAGGCGTTCTCCTTGTTCGGAGTTTTTCTGGCAACCTGGCAAATAGAAGTCCAATTTTCTCTCCCATTTAGCTCTGCTTTGGTTTCCACTATTTAAAATATTTGGCTCTTAGCTGCTAAATGCTACAGTATTTAGTAGCTGGTTGCTAACTTTGTTAGTGTACAGCATCGTGCCATATGGTGTTAGAGTACATTGGATTTATGAGAGCCTTTATTGCTGAAGGCTAGCCAAACATGTCAAGCCAAAGTGATGAGCTTAAAGATGCATAAACAGTGCAGGGAAACCTACAAAGTCACTGCAAGGGGCACCTTTACCATGAAAATATTCACTGGTGCAGCCTTAATTTAATATTCCTGACAAGCTACAGATGGTCAAATAAGCATTTTAACAGGCACTATTTATTTATTATTAACCTATTTACTCACTGGGTTTTGTTTTGCTTCGGCTCCTTCTCAGCATTCACTCTCAAATAGGGCATTTCACGAGATGAAAAAGTTGACTTGTGAGCTGACACCCATAAAGTGTGTGCAGTGAGAAAAACAGAGATGCAGGAGTGAAAGTGGTCCAGTGAAAAGCTGTGTGTAGAACGTTGTGGGTTTTATCAGAGGGCACCTCAGCAGGAGGGATTTGTTTGGCTTTACTCCTTTATGAGACAAATATTGGGATGAATCTCTTCACCGCTCTGGGCCTTTGTTGTGAAAAGACCCAGGCCCAAGCCAGTGCTTTACCATCACATCCTCCCACTTATGTAAACAAACCTCTTATACAACACACACACACACACACACACACACACACACACACACACAAAGACCTCTCACCCCGTGCACTCACCCCAATCATTTTACAGGGGCTTTCTCTGAAATGCATTTTCTAATTCCAGTAAATGAACCTCATGGGGCGATTTCAGCCCTTTTCACTTCAATTTGCCCATGATATGAGCACTTGTGTGTATGTGGTGAATTTAGAGACAATTGTGCGCATTTTTCTTTCTCTGCGTGTCTCTCCTTCAGTTTAGCTCACACACCAGGTGCTGCCCGGTATTTTGTGTCCACTGTGGCTCCTGTGGGTTCTGGCACAGTGAGAATGATAATCACAGCTCCTCAGCTCAAACCGACATCAGCTGCCAAAAGCACCGACGCAGGCTCTGCTCTTCACACAGGAAATGAGTGGATGATAGTGGAAAGGCCCCACTTCACTGAGAGAAATCAAAATCACAATCACTTGATGTGTCAACTCCAACAAATGCGAAGGGGTTTTTTTGTCATTGTGCAGAGATAATAGCACTCAAAACTGCTCGTTCACGCTGGCAGAAATTTGGTCAATGCGTTCTGACCCACTGCAAGGCCAGAGGCTCTGATAGCATCTGTGCAGTCAGCTGTTTTCCTTATTTTTTTATCTGACAGATAGATTGTAGAGAAATGAGAAACTTTGAAACACTAACAAGCAGCCCTTGACTTTCAGTTTTCTGTGATATTTGTCTTAGCGTCCCAGCATCCTTTCTTCACACATTTGATTTTATCTTTTCACCATAACAGTTATTTCCACTTTCTAATAAGGTATCTTTGCCAGAGGGGTTATAAGCAAAGACTATGTAGAAAGTGGACCTAGTAAGACGTGAAACCAATGAATCAGTTCCTTAAAACTGCATTCTTTCTAACTGCCAGCAGGGGACAAATCCTGCAACTCCAACAGTAAGTCAGATTGTACAGAAGTTTAGGAGAAAATGACTCAACTTCTCACTTGATCTGTTAAGTGAGTTAACATTTTCCTGATGAGTTTGTAACCTCTGTCACTAGTTTCAAGTTTCCTTCAATGCAGCATGATGTCCATTTTATAAATTATGTTCCTGTTCTGGAGTAAAATAGACCCAAGCAGGTGAAATGTGTTCGAGTTCTCAGTCACATCCACCCTTTACTGCTCCTTAGCTACACCCTGTCATCTAAAAATAGTCACTTTTGGATTCAGGAAATCGATATTGTCTTGGTTGGTGGTTGACCAGCTATAGCTGTTGCCCCACACAGGTAATCTTAATAGATGATAAATAAGATGGCTCGGAAGTTCCCACATGATCCAGTCAACTGAATTTTTCATAGTTTGGCAAACAAAAAGTTGTTCTTATTAATGGCTTCTAACTGATTTGTAAAGCCATCTGCTACATCTTTCAAAATTCAAAACCAATTGAAAACATTACAGAATGACGTTAGGTTAGATTAGTCGTCTTTGTTTATGTGTCATTATCAGTTTTCAAAGCCACAGATCTCTCAAACCTTGCAACAGAAATAGTACCGGAGCAGACACAATATTTCACAGACAGGACAAAGCATGAAGAAGACAAATGCTGCACTGTCTGCTGTGTATCAGTCATCTCTATGGTACACTGAATAATCAATCCTTCAGTTGAGTATGGAGTGGCAGCTCTCATGAGGGACCTCAGAAGGAATTGACTTTGTCGTGCAGGCGCACTGATAATGGCCTGAGGAAATGATGACCACCACTAATTTTAGCTTGTAAATCACAACCGGGGACTAATGGAGCTGCACTTAGAGGGGTCAGAGTTTATGAGTGACTCTCTCTGGAGGACAAAAGCCGTGAAGTCAAGCTTTTCAGCTCAGCCTTTCTTTGTTTTACGAAGATTTTTTTGATGAAGGGGGTTAGCAGTTGGCATTCGCTGCTCAGATCTGACTCTGACTTTGGCCAGATGTCCACCAAGATGGAGCGTGTGTGTGTAGATGTACAGTACGTGTGTGTGTGTGTGTGTGTGTGTGTGTGTGTGTGTGTGTGTGTGTGTGTGTGTGGTCAGCCAGGTTTTCAGAGAGTGCTTGCCTCTAATAGGGACTGGCAGGCATTTTGTTGGGCTTTATTGCCACATGCCTCTTCCAATCCTGCCACTGATTAGAGCTGCCATTACTGGCACGCACAACATGCACGCGCACTCTTACAAGGAAGACTTTGGCACATACTCAAAGCTCCGGCCTTTGCATATGATTAGCATCCCATTGCATTGTCTTGTGCAGCCATCAAACGGAGCATAGAGTTGTGCTCTTGTCGAGGCCGATTGGAGGAAGTGACGGGTACAACGTCGCTCCACTTTCATTCTGCTCATCGGGGTGCTGTCAGCTTAAACAATGTCAAATTTGCTGCAAAGCAATTAAAGGCCCAGCCTGTCATAATAGCTCCTGATAGAGAAGGCTCATGTAGTGGTGGCACGGTGGCAACACAGGTGCTGGTGCACGCATTGCCATGGTCACACACATGGGTATGCAACACATCCACCCACGTTCACACACACACACATATATATTTACAATAAGTATGCAGGCGATTAGCTCAGAAAGTGCCGATTTAAACTGTTAGTCATTGCTGATTCACAAGCGGCTGGCTGGCTTCCATACAGCCACTCACTGTGTTGCCTGTCAAACACACAGGCGGCCAGCAGCTGGAGGTGTGTGTGTGTGTGTGTGTGTGTGTGTGTGTGTGTGTGTGTGTGTGTGTGTGTGTGTGTGTGTGTGTGTGTGTGTGTGTGTGTGTGTGTGTGTGTGTGTGTGCAGGTGTTCTTGAAATCCTGCTTTTTAACCAGAACCCTCATCCCCCCCTTCTTCTTTTTGGCCTCACATGGATGTGTGTGTGCTTTGGTTTATGTGTAGATGTGCATGCATATTTATGTGTGTGTGTCTGTGTGGAGCCGTGCAGAGATTTGGCTGCTGCTTCCTCTTGGATGAAGCCAGTGGAAAGCTGAGGTCTGGATGACTTACTTATTTAGGAAAAATTCACCAGAGATGGCCAATATGCTGCTGCGCTGTCACATAGCCGTGTGTGTCTGTGTGTGTGCTTGAGTTCATCCAGTCTTATAGGTAACCAAGCCGGTGAACTCAGTAGCGGCAGCATATTTCATTTTGGAGACATTTTTTCCCCTAACAGCCTTTAAAGTTATTCTGCTGCTGTTACGGCTTCAGCAGACACGCTGCCAGTTCAGTCCCAGGTGGAGACACTCAGCGAAGGGTTAAACGCTCTACCAGAAGCCGCTAATACACACATACACACACGCATGCTCATATGGTGAGTTACTCAGAGCCGCAAGGTTCCTGATTAAGTTTAAATTCACTTTCTAGCACATTTCATTAACCTAACTTGATTTTGAAGGACCTGCTGTCAAACAGAGTTTCAGATTTTTACATAAAGTGCTTTTTATTTTTTTGTGGCCATCAGAAGAGACTTTATCCTCTATTTGGGTGTTCTCTCCCTTTACAAAAGCATCTCAATAGCAGCTTTCATATCTTCAATGTCCAATGAAAACCAGGAAGGATTAAATCAAGCTTTAATGATTGAGATGATTGGCCTACTTTTTAGGATAAACAGAAGTTTTAATAGTCAGTTGAATTGTTTTAAAAATGCAAAAATTTGTTCCAAGATTAAACCAAGGTTTTAGATCATGAAGAGTTTTGAAGATACATGTACCTCATGCCTCTACACTGGCGTCACCAGTGACTAGAAGCATTATGTTTTCAGGATGTTCATGCATCCCATTCTCGTGACCACAATATTTCAGAAACGCCCTGAGGGAATTTCTCCAAACTTGGCACAAACGTTCACTTGGACTCAACAATGAATCAATTATAATTCGAGGATCAACGATCGCTTTGACCTTACACAACACATCTTTTTCCCCATAACTCAAGAATTTATATGCTAACTATGGCATCATATAACTCAAAGGTCTACAAGGACAAACTGATGATGTGATGACATTTTAAATCCGAGAGGTCAAAGATCAACTTTACTGTGACATCATAATGTTCTGCAAAAACACTTTTCTGGTCATTGTTCAGCTCTTTAACTCAGGAACAAAAGGACAGACTGTGACCATTCATTCGATCAGACACAAGCAGCAGCCTCCAGGACTGGAGTATGTAGTTAATGTGGAAATACCAAAAATCTGCAGTTCCCTGATTGGCCACTCGAGGCTGACTCCAAAAGTGAGTCAATCTGGTAGACACACGTTAAAATGTCCAACTTCAAAACAGACATAAACATGTTTACAATCTGTTGCAAAAACAGTTTTGATCTCTACCGCCAACTTCCTTGTTCTTGACAGCTCTAGAGGGTGAATTATTATATAACTCCCTCATTTAAATTGGATAAGTTTTAAAATTGTGCATAATTAAGATCATACCACTTTGAGTGACATATGGTTGCCGTCACAGGACAGTCCATGGCTCCGCTCTTGCCCCAGCTCTTTGTTCAGTCTTGGATTAGCTGGAAATTGAGAAGATCCAGGCACTGCCAAGATGGCGATGACCGAAGCCTCTACACTAAACTTCAAACCCTCTGATCCAGAACCCTAAGTGTCACAGAGGGTTTGTCCATTTTTATTTGCACTCAGTGGTTGGATACTTCATTGGTGACACTAATCTTGGGTGTCCACTATCAAACTGTGGAGATCTTGTATAGACCGTTTGTGTTGCCTGACTGAAGATGTGTGTGAGTCATCCGTCTATTAGAATCGGTTGCTTCTTTGCAGAAACATGAAAATTTGAAGCACTAGTCATGTCTTTTTGTGTTCAGAATCAGCTCTACCGGCCAAATGTGAACACAAGAAAGGAATTTGACTGTCATGTTTTCATTACATATATTATCTGATTCCAGACATAGCTGTATCCTGCAACTTGAATAGTTGGTGGAGGCGTACAACAGTGAGGCAGTAATTTGTGCTCTATTTTTTGTACCTGAGAATTTGCATTCACAAGGGCATCTGGGTCTTCACATAATTTCACCAAAAACTTTGAATTACAACAGTTTCTCGAAGTTTCACTACTTCCTTTTTGTGTGAGTTTTGCCAAGGTTCTGTAATTTTTTGTAATTTAGAATTTTTGTTCTGTGTGAGTTTGAATCAATAAAATTTGATGAACATCACAGCTTTTCCAGTCAATATAGTGTAGCCCAGTGTGCATAGAGTGTAGCTGAGTTTCCGGTGTCTAGTTTATTGACAGTAGTGAATGAAGTATGATGGTGTCAGAGGGTTCGGTGTTGCCTTTGTGTGCTCTCTCTGTGTAACACTAGTCAGCCCATACGTTAGTGACACTAACTGCTCAGCCCTCGGCGCTCTCATTGTGATTAGTGAGCCATTGATGTTGACATGAAGCTCGGCCTCTACACACATATTAGCACACACACACACACACACACACACACACTGGCAGGGGCTCTGCAGTCAGTTATGTGATCGGCAGTGTGAACCAGGGGATCCAGTGAATGTGAGCCTCAAGGGTTCAGGTGTGTGTGTAGGTGGCTTTTTACATCATCGGTGTGCTATTTTTGTCTTCAGACCAACAGCAATTAAAGCAACAAAATTTCACAGCAAAATTGAGAAAATTAATGATTTTTTTTTTTACATCAAGTTGAACTTTGGTGAACTTTGTTGCATATATTCACTTCCTAACAGCCTTTGAGGAAAGAGCAGAGAGTCTGAAATGCATATAGCTTGTTAGCAGTACTGCATCATCCACTTGGTTGGTTTATAATGCGCTCCACAAATGATGAATGATTTCCAGACAGTTATGAAACAGGAGTCAAAGGCGCAAACACAGTTTTATAAAGAATTCATGAATTCAGTTTTCTGTCACTTGCGATACTTGCTCACTCAAAGTCATGATGTCACGTCTGAGCCAGCCTTTGTTCCACTGGCTCCTGTAACTCAGTGCAAACTCTCCTCCTCCATTTCTTTTACTGGTTTGTCTGAAAACGTTTATGATGTTTTGAAGTTTATTGTCTATAGTCTAAGATCCTTGCCTTTATAATTCATCATTAAAAGAGCCACTTTTGGACTTTAAAGGAGCATTGTTTCATTGCTTGTTTTCATTGATAGTGCGCAAAGACAGTGTGCAGTCTTAAGTTCTCCAGAGATCCTGTGCTATGTCTTTCAGAAACATTCATGGGAGTCCTGTGTGACGTTTGTGTGTTAAAAACAAGGGGCAATAGACCATTTGCAGTGGATTTATGTGCATCTTCTGTGGTGTAAATTAAGCTGCATGCGCATCTGCTGTGTGCTTTCAAATTCCATATCAGTCCATTCACGGGGATGTGGAAACCATGAATTAGGCTTTATTTAGCAAAGAGCAAAAGATCTGTGTTTTGGTTAAAATAGAGGGCACTTGTTGTTATGTTACTGCAATATGACCCGGATTAATGTCCAGTTATATTAGACCCTCCATCTACCTCAACCTCCTCCCTATACAAACTGCCTCTATAAGTACAACATCACTTCACCTTCTTGTTACTCTGCCAAGGAACGCGGTGGAGTTATATGACGATTTGTCTGTTTGCAACATTACTCAGAAACGGATTTGGCAGTGATGCGGTCTATAGTCTGGAACCACGGATTTGTTAATGAATTCTGTATTATTGCGAGATAGCAGCATAGCGTCCCTGTAACTATGACAACAAGTGAACACTATGTCATCAGCCTGCTGATGATCACATGATTGCGATCCTACTACAAATCGACTATTGTGGATTTATCGGGCCTTATCTGTCTAAAATCATACAAGGAACAATTGATTAAATTGTGGGGGTGTTTCGAAGTCCCATCAATTCCCGCCGCCCGCTACATATTAAGTCACGTGATACGGTATCTGTACATAACGTACACATGCATAACAAATGCCTATGCTCAGCACAGCGTCATTTTGTTTGTGGGTGCATCTATATTAAATGGCCACATTCTGTGATGCAGTGATTTCTGCCTCGATTTTTTTCAAGATTTCAGCCGTCTGAAATGACACAATGACTGGGCAGCCTTGGTGGAGTACTGTGCTCTCTGTATGCTTTCCTTGTTTCATCCTGTGATGATTTTTACAGGTACTGGAGTAATGCTGTCAAACTGCATCGTATCTACCTATTTATAATAACTTGCCTGCAGTAATGACCTATGGAGTTGCTTTGTAATAGAAGGAAAGTCTCTGAAATCTACCACTTCATCACTTCAGGTTCTTGTTATGACTGATTGGGACAGCAATGTTCATGGCTGGCTAGTGTGTTAGCTCCAGCTGTTCACCAACTAGCCCTGAGAGTAGTCACTAATCACAAAGCTTCTACAACCACGTTGTACATAAGCTGCAGATGGATGGTACTGTGACTGTGTGATCAGGATTTAATGTTTCTATCTGTATATGTGTGTTTGCATGCAGGAATTATACTTACTGGTAGCATATGTGAATTATTGTCTGTGTTTACCTGTTTGTACGTGTGTGTAAGTGTACTCAAGAGTATGTGCAGAATGAGTAGTGCTCTGACAGTCACATTAAAATGATTAAAGCTGCCTTGCCAATCTCTCATGGGCATATGTGCACACACTCACACACAAACAAACACTCTAACATCCACCTCCGTCACTCATTACTCTTCTCTTCTTCTGCTCCTTTAGCCCAATGTGACCTTCGTCTGAGTTGAGTGTCTCCATTCAGCATTCACAAGAAGACAAGAGAGAGGGAGATTAAGAAGAAAGCACACAGACGCGCGAGGGAGGAGAAGAAAAACAAGTAAGAAAGTAGAAACAGAACAAAGGGTGGGGAAGAAAAACACAGCAGCATCTTTTCTCTCTCCTCTGGAACCTTCCTCACCAAACACCACGACTGGCAGAATCAGAGAATAGAACAAAGTGAAGAATGGAGGGGGGGCATGTAAGATGAGCGAAGAATCAAAAGAAATAAGAAAGTGAAGACGAGGAGGAAAAAGGGAAACCATGCAGGAGGGGGAAGGGTGGCAGTTGTCAAAACAAGACATGGAAATTACAGGCATTTTCAGGAACTCCCAGAAAGAAATTATTCTGGAGCGAGACAAAGAATAGAGGAGAGCGATGCATGAGCCGGGAGATAAGAAAGGAGGGAACAAAAAAATGGCAGAAAAAGTTGAAAGTGGGTAGGATATTGGATTTTCATTTTCAGAGCATTTTGTTAAGAAAGATGCTTGAAGGTTATGGGTGTGAGAATGTGTGCGTGCATGAGAGGTGCTCAGACCTTTTCTGATTGTGTGAGTGAAAGTGAAAGGCGGCCATATTTCACCTGAAGTGGAAAAGTGGAAAACAAAGAAGAAAGAAAGAGAGGTAGAGAAGAGAAATGTATGGATTGCTGCACTGCCACCAGTAACGCGAATCTGACAGAGTGAGCACAGAATTTAAAGTTTAGCTTTACTGTGAATGAACTTTCATCATTTCCATCACAACGTTAAGTTGTAGTCTAAATGCAGCAAAAAGTACAAGGTTGTAATTTACACTTTTAGAGTACACTCAGTAAAATCTGACTATTTAAGCTCCAAAAATATAGATGGAAGAAGTTAATGAAAGCTGATGAATATGTAGATCCACTCCTCTCTGTTGCCTTTAATTATTAACATGTACTTTAGAGGTAACAGGGAGAGCTTTAAAGGCTTGTTTTGGCCCTGGGTTTCTACTGCCCAAATCATCTGATTGATGGAGGTTGTTGAAGTTGTGTGCAGCCCGGTGGGAAGATCTGCCAGCCAGGTCTCACTCCCAACTCAACACATCACAACTCATCACACTTTGTCACAATCCCTCAGTGTCACATGTGAACTCGCTGGGTACCCTTTTTCTTTTCCTTTTTCAACATGCAGCGAAGTCCAATAGACCTAAAGTTCCCTGAATGTCAGAAATTGACACTATTGGTCTTTAGTCAAATGTTCTCGAGCAAGTGAAAATGAGAGTGAAGCCCAAAATAAATTGAAATTAAGTGAAAAAATAATGGTTCATAATAATGGTTCATAATAACAGTTCATTCTTCTTCAATGAAAGTTGTGTGACTAAAGGCGCTTTTCCACTAGCACCTACTCGACTC